>NW_006431210.1:1614327-1618889 GCF_000325575.1 Pteropus alecto
TGTAAGGAAAAAGCATCTCACATTCTAGGCTAGAAATATTCTGTTTTCATCTTGAGCTATTTTTCATTCTGCTTTAAATAGACATTGATAAAACCTCAGTGCCTAAAGACAATCCCCAGCACAGAGTTGGTTGAATAAATATGCAAGTGCTTCTAAAATAGCTGGCAGGGAGCCCTTTGTTTGGAAACAAACGTCTCCGTGGAAATAGCAACCCGAAATTCTCCTGCAGTCCCTGTGTTCCGGGACGATGAGCATGGCCCTTTAAGTACCTTCTCCCAGTGACAGCAATTCTCTGGAGGGTGGCTACCTAAATTGCTCAATAAATCCATGCATAGAGTATTGTCTGGAATTTGCTGTTCTTGGAGTGGTATTGAGCACTTAAACCCGTCTCCTCTCCCTCTGCCCTCACAAAATATCAACTAACACAGTTAGGTCATTTCTCTTGTTCTTTTCCCTTTAAAGCTGGAAAACAGAACGTTGATCAGTTTATCTGATGAGCTAGATTAATGGAGACAAGCATCATTTTAGTACTGGGACCAAGTAGAGTGAACATTCTATTTTCTCAGAGAGGGAATGTTGTTGTCCCAAATATACACTTAATTGTTCTCACATTTCATTTGACGAACATAAAATACATCCATGATTTTTTAAGATTTCTGATTGCTTTGTTTTCAAAATGATTTTAAGACTGAAATGTTGTTTTGATGTTAGAGAATGCAACCTCTCCCATTTTTTTTCTTTTTGCATGAGGGAAGGCATTTTATGACATCGCTTCGTCGGACCTATAAACAGCATTTTGATTTAGCAACATTGTTTAAATATTAAAATAGAACTAAGGGATTTTACTGGTATTTCAAAATGGACCCACTTAGAAGGCAGTCGTGATAAGGCCCTTCCGAAGGGAAAGATAAAGGTTGCTTCTAGTAAACTCTGTCAACTCAGATTTAATGAGGACAGGAAGAGAATCAAGTGTAAAATGTAATGCATGAAGGATTCCCACTTTGTGTCCTGAAAGTGTTGAGACAAAGTGCTTGAGCAATTTTAAACCGAGTGGAAACTTGGCTGTGGTGTCCTTGGACTTTGAGCTCTCAGAAATGTGAAAATATGCAGACTCAGAATGTACTCCCCGCCCCCACCAGTGAGTTATTTCAGGCAGAGACATCAGGACTTCCTCCTGCAGGCTCCTGGGGCCGAGTGAACACTGAGAATGACTCCTCACATTCCCCAGGACCCAGAGCCTCATTTTGTTTTCACGAATAGTGTTTTTGCATGGCTCTCTATTCCCGAATAATAATTATTTCCACCTAATTGAAATGTGGTGCTTTACTCCATCAGAAAGGTTGACATTAAAAGGACTGACAATACCAAATGTTGGCAAGATGTGAAGCAACTGGAACTCTCATGGGCGACTGGTAGAGTATGAATCAAGCCAAAGTTTGGAAAACTGTTTGGCGACACCTCCTAAAGCTAACCGTATCAGTGTGACCCAGTTATTCTCCCAGAACATCCTCAAGAGAAGTAGTGCATAGGCCCACCCAAAAGATATATACAGGAATGTTCATAGCAGCTTTATTTGTAATAGCCAAAGGCTGGAAACAACCCATATGTCATCGGCAGTAGAATATGTAAATAAGTTGTGACAAATTCAAATAACAGAATATGCATAGCAGTAAGAAAGGAACTAACTACTGCTAAATGCAACAGCATGGATGAATCTCATAGAGACAATGTTGAATAAAAGAACTCAGAATAAAACAGAACATTCTGTACTGGATATTTCCATTCGTATGGAAATTAAAAGATGTTTAAAGATGAAAAATGAGCGAAAGTAATCTATGTGATAGAGGTGAGCATGGTGGTTACCCCCAAGACTCAGAAGGGGCCCATGAGAGCCTTGTGGGGTGCTGGACTTTCTAAAGATTAATTACGTATATACATAACTATGTATGTTTTACCTCAGTCAAAAAGAAAAAAAAAAGATTGAAATGTGGAAACAGTGTTGGAGAGGGCTGTGGATGGCCATTCCTTCCTGTGCATAGGGAAATTGTGCTATCACAGATGAGAAGTGTAATATCTTCTCTCAGAAGAATCCTCCTCCCTTTTAACACATTGAAATTTCTTTAGAAGGTGTTTTGACCTCTCTGCTTTTCGCCTTTTCCTCTGATTTGGGACCTTATCACTTGCAGCTTTGAATGTATAAGGAACACCGGAGATGGGATGTTATCCCTGATTCACTCTGAGTTCTCCGAGGATGGTTATGTAATACCTGTAATTGCATCAACCTACCTAACGAGCTTTTCCCTTCAGTGCCATGCCCTGCAAATTAATAGCCCATGGATCAGTTTACAGCATGTTATGTTTTGGGAAACTACTTCAGCTATCAAATAATAAACAGCTTTAAAAAAAGATAATATAAGAATTATTATTTTTAAATGTTAAATTATTAGTAGTGTCAGTAAATTCTCTCAGGTAGTAATATAATCAAAATAGCTTTATGAACCTGTGTAGAATCTAGTTTAATAATTGCTTGACTATCCTTTTCTGCCATAATTAAAAAAAAGTGAAAACAAGATGTCTTTTCATTTTGATTCTTTCATTAAAGCCTAAAGAGTCTTTAAACTAGTGAATGATCAAGTTGAGACAAGTTTAGAGAAGTTAACAAGAAGGTTTGTCTGGTAGATAGACAACCTACATTTTTTACAGCCGTCAGAGGAATTTCTCTATGAGACTGTTCACATTTAAAGAAAAAATTCTAGATTTACAGAAACCCCATCTTAATTCTTAAAAACGTCCAAAGAATTTTTTAAAAAAAGAATGTTAGGCTAATTGGCTTAAGGGAAAATAAGAGAATATACCTTGGAGTCAGGTGAGCACACAGAGGTATATACGTGCTGGACAAGGGCTCCATCTGATTCTGGGGTCTGCGGTAAATCAAAAAGGGGAGGAAGCCCATGGCAAGATTCTTAGTGTCCACAAGATGAAAACAGCCTAATTATTGGGAAGCATCACAGCTTTTTCCAGATACGGATGTTGGGGATGAATGTCTCCCAGGGGTCTTTAAAAAGAGAGAACTGGGAGATGTTAGTTAGGATGTCCTTGACGTTGTTTTTGCTCTTTTTGCTCTTTTCATTGCTCTTCTTCAGGACACCTCTTGATATAGTTAAATTGCATCTGTTTTCAAAAGTGGAGTAAAAAGGGCATAAAAAAAGCAGGGCAATCATTATGACCCTAGAACACAAAAGAAATAACTGTGGACATGACATTGAAGAGAGCCACGATAAAGGTTGTCACCTCAAAACAAGGGTTGCCTCACCTCTTCGTTCCGTTTCAAATTTTATGATAACAGCTCTCTCCTTCAAATACTGTCTTTCTGGGTATCTTCTCAGTTTCGATTTGATTTTCCCTTTTAAGGCAAAAATGAACTATATTTTAGAACATTTTTCTCTTTATTAAGATATAATTTACATATCTTAACAGTACAGACCTTGAATGTACTCTTTAAGAAGTTTTGATAAATGTCTGCATTTTTCTAACCACCTTCCAAGTCAAGATATCAGAAAGAGACTTTCTAAAGGAATATCCTGGGGTTGGAACATTTCGTATCTTGATTTGGGTGGTTCTTAAGGTAAACTGTTCCGATGTCTATCACCAGAGGTTAGTTTTGCATATTGAGCTTGATATGTGTGGAATCCTACAGTCTGCACTCTTTTTGTATCTGGTATCTTTCATTTATTACCATGTTTGTAGGATTTTTCCATGTTGGTACATTTGTCAATTTTTTGCTCCTTATTCTGCTTAGTAGTATTCCATTTATAGATATGCTATTTTCACCTTAACGGATGTTTGGGTTGTTTCCAGTTTGGGACTATTGTGAATAAAACTGCCATGAACATCCTTGTACATGCTTTGTGGGAGACACTTATTTCTCTTAGGTATATACTCAAGGATAGAAGAGTAGAATTACTGGGTCATAAGGACACATATGTTTAATTTTATAAAAAATGGCCATTTTTCCAAAGTGGTTTGCCTATCATTTCACACTCTATCGGCAGTGTTTGAGAATTTTGGTTGTTCCAAATCCTTGCCAAACGTTGATGTTGCAGTTTTGTTCTGTTTGTTTTTTTTTAATTTTAGACATTCTACTGAGTATGCAGTGATATAGCTCATTGTGGTTTTAGTTTGCATTTTCCTGATGACTAACGACATTGCATTTATTTTTAATTTAACAAAAACTGGATCTGTTGTTAAATTAGAAAATATAAAACAGAAGTATGCACAGTTTGATCTCATATCTATAAAAATACAAAGTTTGGAAGATATAGCTCAAAATGTTAAAAGCTCTTGGTATATTCTTTTTTGAGCTTATCTGTATTTTTATTTTATTATTTAACTTAAGTTCACGTTTGTTAGTTGTGTGATAAAGAAGAAAAGCTATTTTTAAAAAAGAAGTTGACTCACAGAAGAAGAAAACTTCTATTTTCCTAATTGTTTAACACTTTAGGCTCAGTAACATTGGTTATTGACAATTCTTTAGATAGAAATGGTTGAGAGAATAGATGCCA
>NW_006431210.1:1618941-1621407 GCF_000325575.1 Pteropus alecto
TGAAGATAACATCCGTATTTACCTCAATTTAATAGACCATAAACCAGGGGTCAGCAAACTTGAGCCAATCTGGCCTCTTGCCTGTTTTTATCAATAAAATTTTATTGGAACACAGCCATGTACATTCATTTACATATCATCTATGGCTGCTTCCCTGCTATGACAGCAGAATTGAGTAGTTGTGACAGAGACCCTTAAAGCCCACAAAACCTAAAATATTTACTGTCTGGCCCATTATGGACGGAGTTTGCCCACCCCTGCCATAATCCAGTCAGTCTCTTTAAATTTTCTATTTTAATTTAAACACTGGTTATGAGAATTAAGTTCCATGCCAAACATATGTGCAGTTTGTAACTGCACCCTTATTTCTGTCCAGTTCATATGAGCTACTCAGTGGTATGTGTCTTACAATCATGTCTTGATAATTCAATAGGGACCACATCTAATTTTAACTTTGGACTGACAATTGATAAACAAATACTCTCCCTCCACCACCCCTCTATACCTTCCACATTGAGTGCAGGAAAAATAGGAAGATTTTGTTCTGGATAGAAATGCAGCTAACTATAAAGCCATGTAACTTTTTTTAAACACACACAAATGAGAACTTAAACAGCCAAATGATAACTCTGGTTTAGATACAATAAGTGGTGACTGTGAATAGATGAGCTTGACTTTCTTGTCTAGAAATTGGCTCTGAAAGCAGTTTTAAAAGGAGAGAGAGAAAAATGTTGTGAGCAGGTGGCACCAGAGTTCAAATGGGTAGCATTTCAGGATGACTTCTCTTTGTCTAAATGGTCACCTAATATTAAACCCCATGTATTATATATAGTGAAATGCTTTAACTTTTATATCAGCTCGTGACAAATTATTACTGATGCCTTCACTGATGCCTTTTATAATATACCAAAGAAGAAATTAAAACAAATATACTTCAATAAACTAGCATGCTATCCTGGCCCATTTTAAAGATGGACTCCAAGGCAGTTTTATAACTTATATGAAGATATATAAAGATAATATGAAGATATACATTCCTATCTTTCCCACATCTAAGGGAGTTTGTGAGAACAAAAGGAGTATTAAAAAAAAAAAAAAAAACTGGGAAAGTGCTTTGACAGATCACAATGCTTGAGAAACAGAAGATAGAATCGTGGTTAATTTTATTGGCCCAAGGCTGCAGGAGAACCGTGCTCTGGGACTCCCTCATTAAAGAGAGGACAGGGCATTACTTTTCTTCTGGAATTCACATCATTCAGGACTTCCCATCTGTCCAATGCAATGCCCATCTTCAGTAGAGAAATGTCCTTCATGCATATTCTTGTCCCAATAGAACTTTGTCAACCTACTTAGCTTTCAAACTTTACTTATCTAAAAGGTGCAACCATCTTTTTTAGAGTTTTATCCTTCAATCTAATTATATGGAACCGGGGGTGTGCCAGACATCACCTCACATGTGAACTCATCACAGAGATACCGGCTTCGAGGATGAATCAACATGTGCACTTTGCTGCTACAGGAGCTGACAGCATCTTCTTAGTTATTCCTGGTGCCTCTGACAGTTTCTAGGATGTCTAGGGGGGGAAAAAAAGATCCACTGGGGCTTTGGTTTTGCTGGTCTGTAATTAATTCATAAATGGAGAAGAGATTTATACAATAAGCATGAATATACCCTCCGTAGTCTAATGTAATAACAGTCTGTTCAAAAGCACTATACTGAGAATCCTGAAGGTGAGACCTAGAGGCTAGCTATACCCCTAGCTAGCTGGTTGACCATGTACAAGTCACTTAGCCTCTCTGAGGACTACACATCTGTAAAACAAAAGCATTGAGGTGGTGATTGGTGGGATCCCTTTCAGACATCGCACAATCTGAGACAATAGACATCCCGTTAATTAGAGTTGATAAGACCCCTTCATTGAAAATCATATTTGCTTCCAGGACACAATTACAATGAAACCTAATTCATACTGTGTGCTCTACTCCTAATAAAGTAGACAGAGAGTTGTTAAGTGGTTTTGGAACACAGTGATGTGCCAGCATTGACTTTTCTCACTGCTTTTTCTTCATGTGTCACTTTTTTACGTGCGGATCTCTGAACATTCCTGTCATCGCCTGCTAAAGAAGAGCATCGCCATTTCAGAGATAAAATACCTGAGACACAAAGAAGTTAATTACCTTGCCCAAGAAAAGATATGATATAAAATACTTTCAGCAGAAGTGGTCCGGGGGAGGAGCTGTGTGCTAGGTATGGGAGAGAAGAGAATTAAAGTTGCAATTTTGTGCTCTACAATTTCTAGGGATCTAGCATGAATACGTAGATTTAAAAATCCATGAGAAGATTTGTACTTGCTCTGTCCCTACACTGTAATTGGGAAGGGACAAACTAAAAAAATGGTTTAGACAACCCCTCAATAGACAACTGGGCATATCTATGAGTAGGTGACAATATACATCCATCACCAC
>NW_006431210.1:1622529-1682091 GCF_000325575.1 Pteropus alecto
TTTATGCAGTTCTTTCAAAAAATGCTTAACAAATGCTTTTTGAAAATGATGAGAAAATAGCTTACCTGTCACTTCCCTATTTGAATAAAGAATCAGCCCTCACTCCCACTTTCAGAATTGTAAGGGAGAAAGAATAACCATAAAACTTCTGCAGTGATTTTTACAAACTCTTTTTCTCTTACACAGGACCTATTAGTAACGCGGCATAATTTTTTTTTTTTAATGGGCCATTTTTAGTAATAGAAATAAGGAGAGAAAAAAATCTCTCATTCCCATATAAAGTCCAATTTGAAAACTAGCTCTTAAAAAAAGTGTAGCATTACAGCCTACGGGCAATGCCTAAGGCTGGTGCACATTTAATTTTCGGCGGGGTTTCGCTGCTGTGCCCTCAATACAGAAGAGGTGGCTCCTTGCAACTAGGAGGGAATTTGTTTAAAAAGTGAAAGGAATCCTTAAGGTTACCTGAGAAGCATTCTGAAGGCAGAGCTAAATGGGACACTGCCTCTCCCTCTGCACACGATGTGGCTGATGCAAACACTCACTTTTCGAGGAGGTTGAACTTCAGTACTCACTTGACAGTTTTAATGGAGTCAGGAAGAAGCGCACCGAAGGAGGATGACCTACTTTTGCTACCACGGCACCCAGCATGAACATTCATTTTAAACCAGCTCCTTGAAAAATCAGATTGAACAACAACAACATAAAAAGGGAAAGTGCATGAGTACTTTTAAGGTCTCTTTAATTGAGGTGTTGGTCAGAAAAAAGATCAAAGGATAATTTAATCAGAACCTTTTCCCAGTAGGAATTAGGGTTAGATTTGAAAAGTATCAGAAGCCCCACTGTTACTACCATTTTCTCCATCTTGACTTGGATAAAGATGAAGCTCCTGAGTAATTTAGTTTATCTTTTTCATCTCATAAAGTTAAAGATTAAAACCACAGATGCACAAACACCTTCAAAAGGAGTTTCCTCCTTCCCTCTCTCTCTCCATTGTGAAAAAGTTTGCTTTTATGGCTCTAAGAATACAATCAGAAATTATACTTTATGGAGAACTTTTTCACTTTTCAACCTCGCAAAGTATTCTGACAAAGCTCTTCAAAAAGTCCACATACTTGTGGTGTTAAATGGATGGGGGAAAAAAACACTCAAAAATCTTTCTATCATGAAAATAAAATTCCGAGAATGTTGAGTTATCCTGTCTTTCTTGGGGTAAAACAACCAATATTTACTCGAAGGCAAAAACAACATAAACACAATTAAAACCTGGTGTCATTTTGAGGTGAGAGACAGAGGACAGAGGGGGCAGAGAGAGCAGGTGTGGAAGTGGAGCGAGAATGCAGGCAGACAGACTAAAGGTAGATATTTATGTGACACCAAATTGCCCCTGTCTCCTGTCCAAGCAAGCTCCTTGCAGTCAGAAATTTTACATTCATTGTTTTTATAGACCCCTCTCAGGAAATATCGTTTCTGGCTCATGTCTTCATGAGCTCACTCAATATTTCACATATTTCCTGAGTATTTACCATTTAGTCTTTCAACAATATCAAAAAATTTATTGTGTGTCTGCTATATGCCAGATGCTGTTTTAGATGCCGAGAGTCAACATCAGAGGAATTTTCTGGTGTTATGGCTCTTCTGTCTGGGGTGGGAGAGAGGGTAAATAGATGTGAGTAATAAGCAGCTCGATGTAATATATCAAATGGTCATCACTGCGTAGAACTGCCTTGTTCAATATGGTAGCCGGTACATATGGCTGCCAAGCACTTGAAATATAAAGAGAAGCGTAAAGCAGAGCATTATGGGGCTGATGGGGGCTATTTGATAAAGGATGGTCAGAAAACATCTGTCTGGCAAGGTGTAACATTTGAGAAGGGACGTAAAGGAAGAGGGAGCGAGCCAGGTAGATATCGGAAAAGAGAGTTCTGGGCAGAGGAACAGCGGGTATAAAGCTCTGTGCTCTGTGCTGAGGATTGAGTGGTAAAGAAAACAGATAACAATCATTGTCCATGCTCTTGGCACTTTCATTTTTCCGGTCAGGTAGACATAAAACTAGGAAGCAAAAAAATACATATATAGTTAAACCTCAAGCTTGGTAGAAACTAAGTAGGAGAAAGGACTTAGGATCAACTGATGAGAGAAGACCTCGGTGAGGAGGCGTAAAGTCCATGCAGTAGATGGGAGGAGCCATGACAGGCAGTGAGAACAGCACGAGAGGGGGTGTTGAGGCAGGAATAAGTATGGTGTCTTCCACGAACCCAAATGGAAGAAGACCAGTGGGATTAGGCATACAGAGCGAAGGGAGAAAGTGGTCCCACGTGCCTTTGGAGGGGCAGCCAGAGGTCAGGTTGGCAGGCTCTTGTAGCCCACTTGAAGGAGCTGGATTTTATTCTCAGTGTAATGTGGCACCATCAATAAGTGATAAACACTGAGCGACATGATCACATTTGCAGTTTTAAAATATTGACTGCTTAATGTGGGGAGTGGGTTGGGGAAAGAGCTGGGAATGAAAGTTGGGGGTCCTGGCAGGAAATCCAGACAAGAGATGATGATGACTTGGATTGAGATTGTTGCAATGGAGATAAAGAAAAGTGAAAAATAAAATTTAAAAATAAAGAGAAGTAGATGGATTTTGATAAATAAATCATAGATAGAGCCAACATGACATAGCATATAAAAGACACATAGATGGATAGGTATGAGTTCTCTGGTCTTCAGTACAATTCATGTAAGCCAATCTTAACCTTTAAGGAGAACAGGGTGATACCTAAGCTGATACCTAGAGGTGTTCCCCTTCCTCAAGTGGGTCTCTAGTTTCCCATGGTCCATCACTCATGATTTTAGTAATAGATTTCTGCTGGCGAAGGTATTACATTGTTCACCAGTGATCTTGCCAGAAAACCGTCTTGTTGGGTTAAGCGTGCAACTGGTTAGGTGGCTGTGTGTGTGTGTGTGTGTGTGTGTGTGTGTGTGTGTGTGTGTGTCTGTGTGCAGTTACCTGGGAGCAGAGTATGTGGAGAACCAGCTTTTATGAAGACTTGCTTTGGGCCAGGCACCGTGCTGGCTGTTTTTTATAGGCTACTTCAGTTAATCCTTAGGATTCTCTAGTGAGGTTGACACCATCCCTCATCTTGTATAGATGAGGGACCTAAAGCTTAGAGAAAACGAGGCATAGTGGGTCAGTGGCCATAGTGGGTCAGTGGCAGGAATAATTCCCTCCCTGACCCAATTGTGCAGTTGGAACCTTCAATGTCTATCTAATGAGCCAGCCCTCCAAATTCTAGTTTTCTGTGATTTCACTTAATTAGTAATGAAAATTTTGAACCTCAGCCCTAAACATTCACTGTTCTAGCATCATTCCTCACTGAGGCAAAGGCCCCAGAGAAGCCCTGTGATCACAGGGAGATCTAGCTGGGACACCTTCAGTTGAGAAGCACTGAAAATGGTAGTGAAAAGTCCTATGTTTCAAGGAAACCAGTTCCATTTAAAATAGAGGTCAAGTCAGTTGTGGGTTCAATTTTAACCCCAAGCTGTTTGTGAACTGGAGTTCCCTTAAGTACAGAATGGGACTAAGCCGATCTCCATAGTATGCTGTGAGAGAGTTTGCTATATATGAAGCATTTAGTCCAGAACCTTCCAAACACAGAGTAAGTGGAACAAAGGACAATTATTATACTCTTACGTCTTAAAGCAAGAAGGGTTTTTTGAGGGTAACTAGATGTTCTTGGCATTCCTCTAACAAACCCAAATGTGATTATTTCTCTTTCAGTGGATAAAGTTAACTGTAGGTAATTATCTTTACCTCCACAGAACTTAAGAGAAAAAAAGCAAACAAACAATTCACTCTGTAAACCCCAGATTTCTTGCTGTTTCTTTACCTCAGTCTCTCCTATTTAAGGCATAATGAGCACTGCTTTTGCTCAGTGACAAGGTCCCTCACAAAGCGGGTGGGAGGCCTGCAGATGAGGGCCTCCAGAAGCTGAGCCAGAAGCCTTAGGAAAACGCTTGCCAAATGCTGATGTTTGACTAATTGGTAATGTCTGGGGAGTTGGCACCAGGAGGAAAAAAAAAAAAAAGAGGCTGGTGGATGTTAGAGGAAGGAAGAAAGACAGACTTGAGGCCAAGTATCAAGATCCTGGAGAAAGAGCCTGGCCAACATGGAGTCCAAGGAAGTTTGTCCAACAGTTTTGAAATGGTCAATTAAATCCCTGAAGGACAGACAGCCACGCCCAGGTTTCCAGCATTAGCTCTAGCAGAGTTAGACTGTAGGAGGGGTGAGGCAGGAAGCAGTGGAGTCTCAGCTGCGCCCTCTTGAGGGCAGACAACTCCATGCAACATCTGGCCGAGCCCCTGTTACAGCGTGTTGGTGGCAGGGAACTGGGCTTTAGCAGTGTCTGGAGCCAGCCCTCCTCTCGCGTTGAGCCGAGGTAACTCATCCACCCAGATGTTTCTCTCTTTCAAGCTTAGTTTCTTCTGGAGAGGGATTAGGGGAGGAATCGTTTTCTGCTATGTGATTCAATACAGGCCACCTCAGTTCATTAGATAAGAGCCAATAATGTGAAACCTCAAAGCAGTCGTTCCCTTTCCTCCTCCTGTGAGCTCTAGGCAGAAGCGCCCACCTCATTTTGAGGGGCTTTCGTATTTTACTCTGGGGAAGCTGGCAACGTGCAGCCTTACATAAGAAAAATGTCCCTACTCCTGTGGTTGGTCGCACGTCTCTCGTAGGCTGATTTATAGAGAATAACTTTTAAAAGGCAGTCTTTCTTCTTAAAATAGAAACATAAAGACCCACCGCACTAAGAACTCTTCTATGAATCTGATCTCATCTTTTCAAGTTAGAATTTCTGCTCTTCACATCCTTCCGCCATGCCATTCTCTCATATTTTACCTTGGTCATAGTGGTCTTTCTGAGGCAAGAAAAGCCAATCATGACTCTCCTGTTGAAAATTGTTCAATAGGACAATGAGAGGAAGAGTAATTGGAATATTATTCACAGCTGGTTGGGTGTGAATGGCTATTACAGATTTGAAAAACAATTTGGCATTATTTGGTAAAATGGAAGATGTATATAATTGGTAACCAGCATCTCTCTGTCTTTCTCTGCCTCTGCCTCTCTCTTTCTCTCTCTCTCTCTCTCTCTGTCAATTCTCCTCCTTCCCTTCTTCCCTCTCCCCTCCCTCTCCCTTTCTCTCAGTAGGTCCATATGTAGTGTGTGTATGTATATATATAAATTTTTCTCCTCTAGAAAAAAATGTGTACAAGAATGCTCTTAGCAACACTATTTGCAATAGCAAAATGCTGGAAACAATTCAAATTTCAAAAGCAGCAGAATTTATAAATAAATTCAAATTTAATATTATACAACAATGAAGTTGTATAGTAGAGAACATGGATTAATCTTAGGTTTCATCCTAACATAGGATTAAGTTAGAAAAATATGAATGTTTTTATTTATGTAAATTTCAAAATATGCCAAAAAAAACAACCTTTTCTTTGTGGGTGGAAATGTGGTAAAATTAAAAAAGGAACCAAGGAAATGATAAACACGAAATTTAGAATAGGGTTACTTATGAAGGATGAGGAAGTGGGGAGAGAATGGGGTGGGGCACCCAGAAGACCTCAAAGGAAAACAAGGTATAATTTGTCTTAAAAGAATGTGATGGAATTTTCGTATGTGACAGGACTACTCTAAATCTTGATCTTGGTGGTATTTACATGAATGTACACATTTGTCAAAATTCATAGAATTATACACCATATAGGATGAGCTTTATTGTATGTAAATGTTAGCTCAATTGAAAAAACACTGTTAAAGAAAAGTGTAGGGTAGTGCTTATTTATTGTAATTTTTTTATGCCACATATGTAATTTGTATTATTTTATAGCTACTCAATCTACTCAAAAAAAAAAAACAAAAACAAAACAAAAAAAACCCCCACAATTCTTAAAACTCCTCAGTGGTTCACCATTTTCCTCGGGTTAGCATCAAACTGAATGTGCCCAGTAGTCCCTCCATTTTCTCTACTCGTGCTGGCCTCTCCTACTTGTCATCTCTTCCACCCTGGGCTAAACCATGACCCTCTCTGCCTCTCCTTTTCTGTCTCGGTGCTGACCTCGCTGAGTTATAATTGTCTGTAAACCCCTCTGTATCCCATTAGATGGAAGTTGCCTAGGTGTTATTAACCCCAACAACTCCTGCTTCTAGCGCATAGTCTGGTTCTGAATAGGAGTTCAGCAAAGATTTGTGCACTTTGTTGAGATACAAGCACCTCTTTTAATTCTGTAAGAGAAAAAAATAATGGGAAGAAATGGGTGGGGGATGAAAAGTGTATACGGTGATATTTACTTCAAACTTTCCAGTTCTACAATTTATATGGTGTATTCATTTCCTATCGCTGTGATAACAGAATACCACAAATGTAGTGACTTAAAACACTTGATGACTTATTCTCTTATAGTTCTGGAAGTCTGAAGTCTGAAATGGATCTCACTGAGCTAAAAGCAAAGTGTCAGCAGGGTTCTGTCCTTTTCTGGGTGTTCTAGGGGAGAATCTGTTTCCTTGCCTTTTCCAGCTCCTAGATGTAGCCTGAATTCCTTGACTTCTCCAAGGAATTCCTAGCCCTTTTCCATCTTCAAAGCCAGCAATGGCTGGTTTTGTCTTTCTCACATTGTATCACTCTGATTCTAACTCTTTTGCCCCCTCTTCTGCATTTACAGGACTCTTGTGATTACAAGATACCCAAAATAATCTTCTCATTTGATAGTCAGCTGATTAGCAACCTTACGTCTATCTGCAACCTTAATTCCCCCTTGCCACGTAACATATTCACACATTCTGGGGATTAGGATGTAGACATCTTTGGGGGGGCAGGGTGTGTGTGTGTGTGTGTGTGTGCATTATCCTGCCTGCCACTTGTAGTGAAGAACTACTGAAATCATCCACTGACATTTAAGAGAGTGACAGCATGTAGCAAATGCCTCCTTTTGGTTTCAGGATCTGATTTGACTTCTTAGTCTGTACACCACAGAAGCAGAGCCTGAGACAGGATTTAAGTTCATATAGTTTTTTCTTTTTTTTTTCTCTTGGAAAATCCACTGGTGAGAAGTGGAGGGAGGTAGAGAAGAGCAGATAGAATAAAGAGGGTGTAATCAAGGTAGTTACCTGTGTGCAAGTGGAACTTAATCTGGGGGAACCAAGAGAGACAGTGGGAAGTATGAACTTTAGCATTGTCTCCCAACAAGCGTTAGTTTTTGCTTGAGGGCTGTTCTTGGGGGAAGTTCATTCCCAGGATCTGTGGAGCACTTGCATTCTAGGAGGGCCCTCAAGCAAAGAGATACAAGTGTCTGCAGCTGGAGTTGAATCAGAACACACTGGCGTGTGAAGGCCCTGGGCTACACACATATGTGGGGCACCAACAATGTCTACTACACTTGCACTGGAATTTGGAAATCTGAATGTAGTAGAATCACAGTACTGAGTAACTAAACCGGATCGTTTAATGATAGTTCGGGAGCTTTCCAACTTGTTTTCCAGAGGATTACACAGAGAAGTCCCCAGGTTCCTTGCGTGAAAGTCCCCAGCTTGTTGCTTCTTCAACCAGAGGCACTCAGTTTTCTCTTTTCTATGCTGATAGATTTTATTTGAGGAAAATAAGAGATACAGACACTTAAAGAGAGAGAAAGAAAAAGAGGGAAGGCAAGGCAAGGCAAGGGAAGAGAAGGAGAAAACCAGTTTCCTGGACTACAAATTATCAAAATTGTGTGTCAGGAATCTTTTCTGCCAGGTAGGAATCTGAGGGAGGTGAAAAAGAGCTCAACTTAATTTCCCTCAGGGTCTTTGCTGAAGGCACAAGAACAGAAATCTGGATTCAGTTTTGTTAGTAAAAATAATCTTTTACCCTTAAAAATATAAAAAGCTACATTGTTCAGAATCTTTAGACTTATTCATTTCAACACAGGCCGGGATGTAGGAGTGGGGAGGGGAGATTTTTGAGCTGTTTAGTTTTAATGAAATGTTTAAGGATGAAATAATGGTTCTATATATCTTTTGACATAATTTATTCTATTTTGTGTCAATTTGCCTGAAGAGTGTAATGTTATGGGGTGTTAGAGCTGCAAAGGGCTCTCACTGAGTCATGGATTATAATTTACATGTAGAAAGTCTACATATTCCATAATTATGGTATGCTGTGAATTAGTAGAGTAATATTGAAATCTCCAAACCCCTTATTATGGCTTCTCACTTGAAATATGTTTTCAATATACATTTATTCAGCAGTGCTTAAACATGGCAAGTCATAAACACATGCTTTTTAAATCATGTGACTACATTTTCTTCCTGATTAAATGTAAGATCAGATGTTATTAACAGCAGAGGGGGAAAAACAAGTGAGGAGATGTTAAAAAAACAAATAGAAATAATATTTTTTATTTTAGAAGACATCTCTCCTATTTATGATACTGTTTCCCCAAAGCAAAAGAGGAAACAGTACTTAGAGGCTTTTGGTAGTTTCTCTGGAGACAATTTATTTTATTTTTGAAGCACTTTGCCTCCCAAGAGATACATTATGTTTGAAATCTGCCATATATTATGTGAATATGCTTGACCAACTGATTTGGTTAGCAAATGCTCTCTGGAAAACATCCAAGAAGAAGAGCTAAAGGCCCAGCTCTCAGATAATTAAGAACACGGTACACATGGCTGGAGCCTGAAGAGGCTTCCTATAACTAATTGTCTCTAGAGTGAGAATTTAACTTCATCCTTCGTGGAAAGTGGCCCAGGCACCGAGCCACACGATGAGGGGATTCCTCCCAGGAATGCAGTTAAGTATTTTGGAAGGAGAGGCATCATTCTCCAGGACATGTAAAGTTCAGTTTAGAGGCTAGCTTCTTCATGTCTGGTACTCCTGAACCTATGTATTGGAGTCCTGTGCTTGCAATTTTAGCATACTGACACCAGGTGGAAGACAGATGTCCCTTCAGTGGCACTAATGAGTTGAAAGGTGTTGAGGAATCAAAAGAGAATTCTCTATGAAAGAATAACACTTGCTAAAAATACTACAGAGGCCTCCTTTACCTTTAAGTCTAATGGATTCATTATAAAGGCCATTCGGTGTACACTAACAAAAAGTTTATCTATTTTTATAAATATATTGAAAATAATTGTACTGTAGTTTTATAGGGGGAACATTATAGTGTTTATGTAAACATAATAAGCTCTATCCCACGATTCAACAAAATGTGACATGTTCTGGATATATGCTTGTGCTTTACTAACCTTGAATAAGAAATCCCATGGATAAAATAAATATGTTGGTATCAGGAAATCATAGAATATAGAAAGATTATAATAGTACTAGAGTAAGTAAATCTAAAACATTAAGATAATGGGCCAAATTTACTACCTAATTAATTGCCTGGTTTGTGGTTTGTTATTTTATAAGAGGACGGAATTGTATATAATTTTACATCTTGGGCTCTTGGTTTCCATGGGTAATACAAGCATATGGAATGCAGGGTGTCTGGATATGTTTTATTGGTGACAAAGGAGAGGGAAGATTACATTCTATGTGCCAGCAAATTAAGTACTTACTTTGCAAATGATATATCTAAATTTCTACTTTGTTGCTTCCGTCTGCTCAGTTATTGGCAGAAATCTTAAAATGATGGGATAGAAGGAGTAAAAAGTAACTCATAGGAGTTTATTAGACAGTGCTAAATGAATGAAGAAAACCAGTTATAAAGTTTAAGGTAAAGCAGGTACTAGCTGTATTAAAAAGCTATTAAGTTATATAATTCAAAGCATGATTTAAAGAAATATGAATTCCTGGGCAAAATCAACTACTTTACTTCTTAACGCTGACACTTCTGAATTAATCTTAAATTAAACACTGGTTTTCACTCTTGTGACCAAGGAAGTGACCTTTATTCCTGCCAAATCTTCCAGTGCTCTTCTGGGGCTTCCCAGAGTTCCTTCATGGAAGCAACGCTAATTCCTTCCTCACGTCCCCCACATATCCCAATTTAAGAAGTGCTCTTACCATGTGTCACTTAAACTCCTAGATTTCAGTCGACTCAGCTCTCACTTCTTATAGTATTAAGGGTTGATTTATTCTTTCATAACCAATCATTGGAAAACCTTAAGAAAATAGACTTGGAATCAATCTATTGAATTGGAAACCCATCCTCACTATTTGCTGGCCATAAAACCTTGAGCAAATAACCAGGAACATTTGTAAAATTAGAGTAATAATGGTATCTACCTCAAACATAGAGAAGGTTGGTTTGGAACCTATGTACAGTGCTTAGGTTCTGTATACCAGGGCCATAGTAAATGATCAGTGTTAGTTATTATTACTATTACTATTATTATTATTATTCATGGTTCTTCAATTACTTTTCTGAATCTGAGAAATACTCAGGGTTCTTAAATTTGTTCTTAAATCATAAGTAAAAGCAGAGACTGGTCCCTGCTTCATAAATCCTATGGGAATATCACATGTGTTTTTCCCCACTTTCCCTTTCTGTTAAATGTCTGGGTGTGAGCACACAACCACTGCCCTTAGCAGTAGCTTTCCTGGGCCCCTCTGGCAGTGTTTGCTGAACACACTCATTTGGATTCAGACTTTTTCTTATCCAAGGCCGTATTTCTTTTCAGAGAAAAGCGTATAAATACAGTCATATATTGATTAACAATGGGAATACGTTCTGAGAAAAGCATCATTAGGTGATTTTGCGAACATCATAGAGTGCAGTTACACAAACCTAGATGATACAGCCTACTGCATACCCAGGCTATAAGCTATAGCCTATTGCTCTTAGGCTGCAAGTCTGTACAGCATCGTACTGTACAAAAGAACACGAGATTAAATCAAGCACAAGAGAAAATGATACAATTAAGAGATGAGGTAAACCTAAGATGTATGAGGCTGCTGCTGATCTAACAGGACATACTGTTTTACAGCAAAGTTTTTTTTATATATTAGAAAGAGTACACTCTAAAATATCGATTAAAAGTATAGCATAGTAAATACATAAACCAGTAAGTCATTTATTATCATCGAGTATTATGTACTGTACATAATTATATGTGTTATATCTTTATATGACTAGGAGCACAAACATGTGAGTGATGGGTTGTGTTAGGACAGCTACAATGTCACTAGGCAATAGGAATTTTTCAGCTCCATTATAATCTATGGGACCACCATCATCTATGTAGTCTGTCACTGACCAAAACGTCCTTACGCAGTGCATGACTGTAAACACATCAAACCACGTTTCAAGTTTGCATTTTGATTTATGTAAAGAGTCCTTGGGGATTAACACCAAGGAGTTGGTCATCTTTAACTAAAAGAACAGAAAAATGCAGCACTGCCAGTGCACTGAAAACTTGAAGAATTCCTGCCTCTGCTGCCAGAGGGTGCCCAGTGAGTCCCTCCGAAGAGGGCCCAGCCGTGTTACTCTGAAGCCTAAACCATATTCTTCTCTGTGCTTGCCAGTAATGTGAATGAAAGGGTCAAAATAGCAATGTGGCTGTTAAAGAACCAAAATAAGAACAGGTTGGATTGATTATATTAATGATACGGAATAGAGGGAAGTGAAAGTCGTAATCACGTTTGCGTTTCCCAGTGGAAGAGAAAAAAGCAAGGACGGCGGTTTGGTTTTAATTCAGCTGAGTGTTCTGTTGGTTACTTAATTTCTGGGGGATTTGGGTCGATAGCTATAGAACTCGTTTCTCTTTTTTGTTTCTTTATCAATGAGTGTTGATGAGTTCTGAATTGGAAATCTCTCGGCCGGCCGGGGTCAGTGGTCACTTGCTTGGGGCGACGTCAGAGAAGGCTGTGTTATCTGGTGTATAGGAGTATGTCCTAGCTTTATCTCCTGGCTCCACCACCTACTGGTTATGTGACCGTGGACAAATAGCTCCTTCATGCCTCGGTGTCCTTATCTCTAAAATGGGAGAGGATAAGAATTTCTACCCCATTAGGTTGCTATGCAAGTGAGATGAGTTAATATATAGATGTGCTTACAAGAGTGCTGGACACAGAGGAAGCCATTCACAAATGTTAGCCAAGGCGAGGAGGCTGCTGAAGATGATAACAGTGACACCAGGTCCCCCACCTACCCCCACCTCCCCACGACATGAAATTATATTTTTCCCTACCTGCTACTTCATCCAGGTGTTAGGGTTGATGGGGACACACACAATCTAATCTCATTTCAAGGACAAGAAGCTAAAGCCAAGAGTGATTAAGTATCTCCTCTAAAGTCACACAGCTGGTTAGGGACAAAGCCAGGCCTAAAACTCAAGTCTGCAGAATTCCAATTTAGTGCTAATAACATCTCCCAAGCCAAATTCCTATCGGAATGAGGAATTTTATTTTATGATTTTTTTTTATTGAGATGACATTGGTTTATAATATCGTATGATTCAGGTGTACAGCATTTTAATCCAACATCTGTTTATATTGTCGTGCTCACCACCAAAAGTTCCCATCTGTCACCATACATTTGACCCCCTTCTCCCATTTTGCCCTCCCCATGCCCCCATTACCCTCTGGTAACTACCAATCTGTTGGCTGTATCTATGAGTTTGTTTTTGTTTTGTTCTGTTCATTCATTTGTTTTGTTTTTATTTTATATTCCACATATGAAGAAATAAGGAATTTTAAAGTATAAATGCCCAAGAAGACTTAGCAGGTTCAGTTTCTTCAAGGTTTAAATGGGAGTTAGATTATGCAAATTCATTTCAATCACACAGCCCTGCTTCATCCCTTATCCCCACCCCCCACCCCCCACCTCAGCCCTGTGGGGGGTGGGGGGGGGGGTGGGGATAAGGGATGAAGCAGAGATAGAATTGAGACATTTAGAAGATGGAAAAATGTTTCAAGTCAAACCATTCCTCCCAAAATGGAGTGCAAAACTAGGTAATATTTGTGGTGTCAAAAAACACTTTTTAAAAGAATCTCTGATCTCTGATGAATATGGGAAAATTAATTTGGTACATGTAAAAAATTTAAACTACAGTGAAAAATAAATGCAATGTGTTGCTCTTCTGAGCAAATGCAGGTAGGTATTTCTGGAAGAAAGAGTGACTCAGAAATTCATTGGTCAATGGAGGCATCAGGGGTGAGGTTTGTGAGGTAAAATTGGGGGTTCTCCATGGGAGTTTTATGAGCTGCTGGGAGGGGAGGAGTATTACCATGAAATGAGAACTTCAGAAGCCCTATAAAAAGAAAGTTGGGGAGTTTTCCAGTGAAATTTTGGATCGAGAAAGAAAAGAAATCCACTTTTTGCTAAACAAGATGGCAGATCCAGTTCAGAGAAATTGAGAAAGAGACTAAATTCCCAGAATCATAAGAAAAACGAGTCCAACACTTCCCTGGGGAGCACCCAGATCAAAACGTTGGCTTAGGGGGTCACTCTGCAGGTTGCCGGGGAGGGGCCCGCTGCAGTTGGAGGCTGGACGGGGTGGCTTGGAACTAAGTCAAGAAAAGACCCCAAACCCCCAGGGACAGAAGTAGTTGAAAGTGTGGTTTGGCCTAGTGGGAAAGAAGGAAGGTTGGTCAAGAGAGGCCTGCTAACAGAAAAGTGGCTGAAAACAAGAAGCATCTGGAAAGGGCCATTTAATGCTTTAAACTCATGCCAAGCTAATTGAGTAATGTGAGCGTATGTTCTTGTAAATTATTTCAACTGTGTATCATTCTTTCCCTGAGGTCGCCTTACCCTGCAGTGCAAGACTGGTTGTGTTTGAATGGGCTCTATGTGGGCTGTAACTCTGCGTGTGTGCGTGTGCATGTGTGCACGCGTGATTTATTGATCATAGACTGTATTCCCAGTACTGTGCACTGACTGATTCAGTTTTCACAATTCATTATTTAACATGGCAGATATTATAATCCCCATATTGCCGATGTAAACACCGAGACGCTTGCAGGGCCGTTTGGCTGTTGCCCTTAATTCCTAACCCCATGTTCCCCATATCATAAAAATGCTTCTGGAATGAGAAGAATGCATGTACGAGTGTGTATTTCTGAACTGTCTTATCAAGAGGATCTATTCTAATGGTCCAGCCTTGAATGGTGATATCATTTGACTTATGAACCCCTTGAAAGTGTGGGACAGACTCCTGCAGTTCACAAAGCTGAGAATGAAAGTTTTAACTATAATCACAATGAGTCTTCACCCAAGACCTCGCCCCCACCCCGATCTCCTGCCTTTGCTTTCCTCAGACGGCTCCCAAGATCTCTGTCTGTTTCTTTCTGCACAGAAATCAGAAAATCTAGGTTACTTTATCCAAGTAGAAAGTGTTATTTTATTGAGTTAATTCTGTGCAAACTGCTGCCTCAATGCTTTATAGAGACAAAATCCCTCATGTCCAGGGCATTTTCTCCTGAAGTTTTCGGAGGCCTCCAAGTAATCACTTAGATTTAAAATCAACAATGAAAACCCTTCTTTTTTTAGAAGTACTATTTCCCGGTAACAAGTGTCAGTCTTTTCAACTGTTTTGTCAGATGCTAAATCAATTGAGCCTTTTTGATTGTGAAAGGACTTCGAGTGAAATTGCCAGTGCCAGTACATCAGTAACCAGAAAGATCAGAGTGCATCTGACAGAATGGGAAGCTTAGACGTATTTCATAATTATGGAATTTCCTTCTTATTCCTGAAGTTGACCTAATGAATATCATTAATCCCAAACTGGTTATCAAAAAAGAAAGGGGCCCTTGTGGTTGCTAAACATCATTTTGAATTCTGTTATCTTCTCATTGGGTTTTTAGATGGTTTATAATTGTGATTTTTTTTTAACGTCTTTGCATTACAGTAGAGCCGTTTTATAATAATACTTTTCAACGTTTTCGAGTCCAGCGACTCAAGATGTGGTCTGTGGACCAGGGCCGGTCCATAAACTGCTACTAGACCCGATAATATAGGTACGAAAGTTGAGAACAGACATTTAAAAACTTTCAGCAATTTGATATTGCTCCAACATCCAGGTAGCATTTCATTTTTCCAGCAGTTCATCTTTATTGTAAAGTATTTGTCTATTATGAATTAGAAATGGGCAATAAATAAATAAATAAATAAATAAATAAATAAATAAATAAATAAATAAATAAATAAATAAATAAATAAATAAATAAATAAATAAATAAATAAATAAATAAATAAATAAATAAATAAATAAATAAATAAATAAATAAATAAATAAATAAATAAATAAATAAATAAATAAATAAATAAATAAATAAATAAATAAATAAATAAATAAATAAATAAATAAATAAATAAATAAATAAATAAATAAATCCTGGTCCTTCCCCACAGATAATTAGAGAAAAAAAACTTTTGTTACAGCATCCCTCATCTCGTTCGATGTTGTCTACAATTTTGTGAGGGAGATAGGGGTTGAATGTTAAGCCCCATTTTACAGATAAATAAACCTAGGCCCAGAGAGGTAAAAACAGCTAACCTGTCACATGTGTGGTGTCGTGCTCTAGTTCTTACCTGAAGCCAGCAGTTTTCTAAGATAGCACTCTGTACTCACAGACCAGTTACAGCACGCTCATCTTCAAATATTTTTACTTAAGCTGTTTAAAAAGAGGTCTCTGTGTACAATTGACTTTGAATGATCTATGAACAAGTAACATTTGAGTTCTCCGAATTCACAAAACCATTTAGATCCCAACAGACTGGCCAGTTCCCTGTGTTTTTCCAAGTAGTTAAAAGATGGTGATTGCATAGATGCTTAAGGTTTGGAAGAAACACTAGAGGGCCATGTAGCCGCTTGGCATTGATCTGTACATGGACAGCCCATGAACCGCGGAAGGAATGTACCATGATAAACAACATTCTGTATGCAACAGCAGGGACACTTAAAGTCCTTCCTTGTGTTGTGCCCACCCCTTCCTCTCTAACTCTTACTGCTGGCCCTAGATATACATCCTCAAGGTACTGAGAATAATTCCCAATATTTGGTCACAGGCACATGTTTCTCTTGAATCTTCCTTCACCCCAAGCCAAATATCTCCAGATTTTTCCAAAGGTTCCATGTGTGGTATGACTTCAATACCCCACTCCCAGTCTCACTATCCTAGCCACACGCCATACATTCTCTTTAGTCAGTGTCCACCAAAAAGTGGGTGATTCCCCCCAAAACGAACCTGGCATTCCAAAGGCGGTCTGTCCTTAATATAGGAAAACGATCATCTCCCTCAATCCATACATTATATTTCTTATAATGCAGCCTGAGACTGCATTACTTATTTTGCAGCCTCATCACATTGATATCTTGTAATAAGATAAAAATGCTAAGTCTCTTTCATATGAACATCTTCCTTTGGCAAGTAATTCTATTTATTAACTCACTAATTTATTACTGATTCCTTCCTTCGCCTACTTTCTAGCCAACCAGTGGAATTTAGTAATATCTGCCTCAGTATTTTAATCCTATAATTTATTTTGAGAAGAAGTCATGCCCAGTAAAAGGAAAGCAGTTTAGGCCTTTTACTCCTCCCGTTTAATTTGACCTGGAGCCTCAGTGTCCAGGTAGGCACCAGCTCTTTGGTCCACACCTCAGGGTATGGTGAGCCAATTAACAAAATTCCAACAAAAGTCTCTGGAGTCTGAGTTTATCGGCGAGCTCCCAAAGTGGACGCTTCATTGGTTTTAGCTGCCTCCCTCATCCTCCTTTCCTTTAAGAATCCTTGCTCAGGGTAATCTCTTTGCTGTGACCTTTTGTGACATCTGTTTCTATAACTCTGCAGATTGCGCATCTGATGATACCCAGCATCCCAGCCTCTGATGGCATGGTCGCTTCATCGTAGGACCACAGCAGACAGTTTACGTGGGTTGCCTCAGGGGGTCAAGACTGGAAGAGGAGTGGGAGGCAGGTCATTAACATTACTGTTTCCCATGTTATAATAAGCATGTATGAATTCTGTAATTAAGAAAAGTAATAATAGAGAAGATTAAAGAGAGAAGAAGTCACCCCTCCTCACTTGTTGGCTCAAGTTCTGTTCACAGTGGACCCTTCTCCTCACTGGCTGCTTAGCTTCATCATGACCCACTCATTTGCTAACGCCTTGCATTCTGGCCTCTACCCTAACCACACTAGAGAGAGAGAAAAAATAAAAATGCTTTTTCCAAGTCTACTAATGACCTAATTCAGAGGTCAGCAAACCACAGCCCATGGGCCAAATCCAGCGGGTTACCTGTTTTTGTAAATAAAGTTTTCTTGGAACATGGCCATGCCCATTTGTTCATCCTGATTTTCTGTGGCTGCTTTCCCAATACAACCACAGAATTGAGTAGTTGTGACAGAGCCTGGATGGCTCACAAAATCTGATCCTTTACAAAAATCAATTCGGTAACTCCAGTTCTATGTTAATAAATCTATTGATCCGGTCACTCCAGTGGTCCTTAATCTCTTCTCACTCCCCTCAGCCCCTCGGCTGCCTTTGACTGTCATATCCACCATTCTTGACAATGTCTTCCCTCTCCCCTGTGACAGTGAATCATTATCTTCTTGTCCCTCTGAGCACTCTTTTCTGTCTTCCATTCTGAACCTTACTTCAACTGTAAACCTACATGGGGCCACAGTTTTCGTTGTTTTTACAGTGCCTAGAACAGTGCCTGGCACATGTGTGTGGCAGATAGATGAATGAATCTACCTCTATCTGGAGGAAAGTTTCGTCAGAGCTTCTTTCACATTACCTGCAGAAAAGTCCTATTTGGACTTCACAGGTGAACAGGTGGATCCCAGTGACAGTTCTCAGAGGAGAATTTAGCTTGGAGTAATGCACATTTCCCCAGCCAAGACCCCAGGGCTTTAGGAATCTGCTTTGCATTTCCCTGGCCCCGCACTTGAGCCCTTGGTCTAACTCGCTGTGGCTGTGCGCATGATGCATGAAGGTGTAGTCGAGCTTCTCCTCTAGTCATATAAATCTCCTCTGTTCATCTCCCAGTTTGGTCCAAGCTCCTGGATCACACAAAGCAAAATAGCTGAGATCTGGAAAGGGTCACGAGAAGAGAAGGTGAACAAACGAGGATTTCATAAAGTGGTTCTCTAGCCCCTTTCTCCACAGATTCGTGGGCCCCTCTGTGCCACCACCACAGTACCAGTGAGGACTCTACTGTTTGTTTTGAGGAAGGTGGCCATTTTTTTTCCTCCAGTATTTACATAGCTGACTTAGATCATGTTTGTCAAATAAATTATCATTGGAAGAAGGAAGGAAGGAGGGAGGGTGGGAGGATGGGGAGTCAGCCAGAGAGGGAGGAAAGCTAGGTATTACTTAAGTATTTTGTTATTAAGTCCGGTTGGCAAAGAGGTTTCATTTTCTATGCTAATGCTGATCAGTTAGTCGTGGTTGCTGGGATCTGCTTGGATCACTGTGTTGAGAAGGATTCTGAGGTTGTATTTAGGTTCAATTCAGTGAGAAAAAGAGCTCTCGTCAGTCAGTGACATCTGCCATGGGTACGAAAGAGGGGAGTTGTAGCCTACGGCCCACGTTTTCTCATCTCACTTTTAGGCTATTAAAATGTCTTAAAAACCTTTTTAAAAATTATTATGTTAGCGGACTATTAGGCTACCTGCCTTTCTTGCCACCATCTTCCTTTTCACTGCATTTTTGAAGCTTCTGCCTTTTCTTTTAAACTACCAGAATTTAATCTTCTGTCCATGTAACAAAAAACATTTTTCCACAGGAACTGAGGATATTTATAATGGCCAAAAATGTATGTAGTCTTTGACTATTTACTGACAATCTTTAATAATTAAGCTACATTCATTGAATATGTAGGCATAAAATGCTGGAACAGGGGTTTCATGTTGGGGTTAATGAAATAGTTCTCTGGAGAACCTTAGCTGGTAGAGCAGAGCCTCAGGTTTTCCAAGCTGACATGGGCTAAACCCACATGTGCATCTGAAGTCGAAACAGGACTCTTCCAGTGGCATCTTTTGCGTCTCTATAAGGTAATACAAAAGGAAAACTTTCATCTAGACTCAGACAGACTCATTCATTCATTCATTTATTCATTCCTCAAGCATTTGTTGCCTGCCTGCTGTTTGCCACACAGTGTTCTAGGTACTGGGCATACAGACAGAAACCCCTGCCCTCATAGAGATGGCATTCTAGTGGGAGGAGATGGACAATACATAGATAAATAAAGTATATGCTGAGTTAATTAGTGATGAGTGCTAAAGAGAGAAATAAAAAAGGCAAGGGAAAAAAAGTGAGCACTGTGCAGGCTCTGGAGGGGGAGTATCTGTTATTTTAGATAATGTAGCTAGGGAAAGGTCTCCTGGGAAGGTGATATTTGAGTGAAGACCTGGAGGTGAGGAAGTGAGCCATGTGGATATCTAAGGGAAGAGCTTTCTAGGCACGAGAGATTGTGAGTACAAAGGTCCTGGTGTATTTATGGAACAGCAAGAAGGCCAGTGTAGCTGGAACAGAGTGAGTCAAAGGGATGGTGGGAGGAGACAAAGTCAGAGAGGAAACAAGACAGAGTGAACAGAGATGCAGTTGAAATCATTATATTTATGTTGCTGAGCCTAGAAAAGGTGTATATAATCTTGGAAATTTTTATCATCTATCTTATTGGAAATTTAATCTTTAGAGAAACAACAAACATCATCATCAACTGAGAGAGCAGTGAGGACTCTGATCTGGACAAGCCAAATGCCTCTCTATGCTCCATGGGTGTGGAGTTTGAGAATGATGATAACAGCAATGACAATCTGTATAATAGAATTCCTCTCCCATATTCTATTTGCATTTAAACCAGCTAAGAGTAGGTTCTGTTTCTGCAGAAACTTTTTCCATATTTCTCTTACCTTGACTATTTCTCTAGTTTTTCCCCCCAGAATTTTCTATGGGAATACATCAGTCACGGTTGTTTGGTCATAAGCAACAGAAACCAACTTAGCCAACTTAAGCAAAGAGGAATTAATTAGAAACCTATTGCAGGCTCCCAGAATGGACTGGGGACTAGAGACCCAGGTTTGGGAAAACAATCTGGAACCGAGTGGCGAGGGAGACTGGGAAGGAAGCTGTCTGTGGACAGTTTGGACAGAACGCCACAATTAAGAAGATTGAATCCCAATCATTGATTTCCTCTTCCACATTCTCAGTCCCAGGAGAGGGTGTCCCATTAGCAGACTGAGACCTGTACCCCTAACTGTACAGAGAAAAGGGTGGAATGATTGAGTCTCCTCATCCTCTATAATAAATGAATAGGGCAGGTTCCTGGATTTTCCATCCTATCAGAATTATACCCAATGGGGTAGAAGTAATTCCCCTAAAGGAAGTTAGGGTCATGGTAAGGTGGAGAAATAGATACTAAGAACTGCTTAGTATTCTCTCTAGGGTGCAATCAAGGGTCTCCTATTTCTACCGTAGGATTAAGAAACACTGCTCAGTTCATTTGGGTCATGATTCATCTAAGAATGGCTCAAGAGAGGTCAAATTTGGCCAAATCGCAACATCTGATGTAATAAAGCTTTGCCTCTACATGTGTGTACACCTCTGAAGAAGTTGTCATCCTTTTGCCTGTGTACAACAGTCACTTCCCTGAGTGCGTCTGCAAATAAGCCACATGATAATAAGCCATACCTGCCATTTCTGCAGTGCTTCCTAAGGGCCCAGGTACTCTCCATCCATTTTCCTGCATAACCCTTACACCTCTGTGAGTTATGTATTGCTGTCCCTGTTTGCAGATGAGGATCAGAGGCAAGGAAAAGATGGTTTGCTGGCATAGTCAGTGCTGTGATAGGTTTGATTCCTAAGCCGTGCTCTTACTCATTAATTCAAGATAGTAACGTTTACATATGCCAACCAAGGTGAGTTTTTCCCCCGACATAAAATATTGGGAAAATCGGGAGACATTTTTGGCTATTTCAGCTGGGGGAGGTGCCACTGGCTTCTGAGGGGTCAGACCAGGAATGTCACTACACACTGTACACACCCTGCCATGCACAGGATGCACGGAAGGGCCCCACAACACAAGGGTATCTGGTCCAAAATGTCAGTCGTGCCAAGGTTGAGAAACCCAGATGTGTGTACACCTGGATACACGGTTTGTGACCACATGAAGTGCCTGTACTGTTTTAGAGTCTGAATATGCACGTGAATTAGCTCTTAGAAGATGAAGCTCACTGTGAGTAGGAATCAGCTGCTAATATTATTTTAACGAACTATGAGTTACCAGAAAGAAATCTTGCCCAGCTTCTACTCTCCTTGACGCCCATCTTTCAAAAAGGACAAAGGTCAGTGAGTCTGCCCAGGCAGTGAAACTGATTAAAACCCTCTACTTCAGGATGGGCCCTCCATGATTGTCTCAGTAGCTCTGTATGGAGAGGCAGCCTGGCAAATCCACTCCCTCTGGGCAGTGACTGTTTGCAAAGCAAGACCGAGGTTGGCCAATGGGGTCACAGTTGTCCCGTAATCAGATTATGTTGCTATATCCGACCATTGGCCATCTGTGGCCCAATGGGGAACTATTAAACCAGCAGCCCTGACCTAAGTGAGATGGACGATAGCAATGTTCCGTGGAACAATTGATTGACCAGAAAGATTGTGTAATAGCCCTGCTAACAGGGGTTTGCAGATGGGCCGTTCTGACAAGAGCAAAACCTGTCTGCTCCCCGCAAAGGTGAACAAAACTGGAAATGCAAAAATTAACCTCCATCCATAGAATATGTCTTATGATCGGCAAAGAAAAGCAAAAACTAAGCCTATGGCAGACAGACCCAAGCTTGACACTAGAAACTGCCCATGATTTGGCCATGTAGTTCAAAAGCTTTTACAACCACCTTCCTTGAAGCTATTTTAACAAAATAATAAAAATATATTATTTTTTTCTTAAATGTGCAATCATAATATACACTGATGTTCATTGCGGTACTATATATATTAGCAAAAAATGGGGAATAACATGAAGGACTAACAGGAAAAGAAGGACTATATAAATTAATTCACACCCATAGAAAGGACTTATGCTGCCACTAAAAGCCATTTTTTTCATGACATGGAGAAATATCCACAATGTTCTATGATCTATAATGAAAAAATATATAAATGAATAAAAAGGAACAAAAAATAAATTAAAATATTAATAGGACTTACTTCTGAGACATGGATGATTTATGATTATGATTTATATTCTCGCCTTTGCAAATTTTATTATTTTCCAAATTGTCTACAATGAGCCTGTGTTGCTATTTTTAAAAAGGTACCTTTTTTCTTTTTTCAAAATAAAGTAGCTTTTTCTCTAGCACTCGTAATGTTCTCACACTGAATGGAGACTCTAGGAAACTAGTTGCTCAAAACCTAGTTTAGCAGCTATCTTCACCGAAAACCAGTTGTTATCTAGAAGATTGAAGTTAGTTCCTCTCGTGCCTTATGTCCTTTGTGGCACCCACATCGTCGATGTTTAACTGGAAAACAGAGTATATTAGTCACCTGACTTGTTTGACAGGATTATCCCCAAAGTGCTGCTCCAGTAAATACACGTTTCAGGCCTCCAAGGGGTTGCTACCTTTCCCGACCACTGCCAACTGCCTTCCTTTTTGGCCTAACTCTCTCTGGAATATTTAGATTTTTGTCGGCCTATGGAAGAATCAATGGTTGTCATAGTTGTATTATGTTTACCTGAGCTGCTGGTTTCAACAAATAGAATATAGCAGCTTTGGGAATTTTGTTCTATTCTCTCTACATGTTTCGGCATACCTTTGCACTCTCCTCTCAAGAAGATGGCAGTGATGGGCTCTCCTAAAATGAGAGGACTTTCTTTTGTCTGCTTTGTTCCCGTTGCCTAGTAAGAGTATCCCAAATGGCTAGGCATCTTCCTGGGTCAGGCCTCTCGGCCTGCTGTGGTTTGCTTTTTTGCCTTTCTTTGCCAAGGCAGAAGCCACATGAGAACGTGGATTAATGTGGTGTGACTTGGAGTGGACCATGCTCCATCGGCCCAGCAAGCAAGCCGATGTTCACATGCTCTTCACCCTTGTTCCCTCCATACATACCCCTGTGTACTTAGCTGGCACTGTCCTGGGTAGCTGGGCAGCCTTGGGATCAGGGCTTTCACAATGAAACAGAATGCCTCTCTGCCACCCGCCCCTCATCCACAGCTTCCACAAGGCCACAGACACAGAGCTGTGCCTCACACCCCTGCCCAGCACTCAGCCTCCCCTTCCAGAGCAAAGATTCATCTACAGCAAAGATTTGTCAAGGGCCCACAATGTGCAGGACAGTATTCTGAGTGCTGGTGATAGATAGCATGTAAAGAATTCTTAAAATTGCATTCTAGTGGGGAGAAAGATAATTTAAAAAGGTAAATAAGAAGACAAAACTGGGAAGGGGCATAGGATTGTTGAAGTTAGGGGTTGAAGCAGTCAAGGAAGTCCTCATGAGAAGAAGACATCTAGGTAAAGGCATGAAGGAGGTGAGGGAGAGAGCCACGTGGCTATCTGGGAGGAGAATGCCCCAGGCAGAAAGAACAGCCAGTGTAAAGGCCCTGAGGTGGGTGTATTACCCATTGTGTTTGAGGACCATTAAAGAAGCCAGCATGTCAAGAGGGGAATAAACAAGTAGGTATAAGATGGGAGAGGAGTCAGAGAGGCCACACGGGCTTTGTACAGACTTTAGCTCTTGCCCCAAGTTTGATGGGAAGCTATCGGGTGTTTGGGCAGAAGGATGACCTACTTGGGTTTTAATAGGATGGAACTGACTGTTATGTTGAGATTAGACTAAAGGGGAGATAAGGGCGGAAGCAGAGAGAGCCGTTGGGAGTCTACAGAAGTTAATCAGGTGAGAGATGGTTGCGTTGATCAGGTGGGAGTGGTGAGGTGGCGGTGGCAGCATTGGTGGCTGTGGGTTCTTTCCGTCATGAATCCAGACCCAGTTGAGAAGCAGCTGTATGAATCAAAGAGATCAAAATGTCAGTCACTGGTTTCCAAAAGCCACCTTGTAGTCTGAGAACCTTATAAGTACTAAAGAAAAGCTACTTTCTTTTGAAAGGGGGAAAAAAGTACATTTTTAAAAATAATTGAAGCAACATAGGCTCACTGCAGATAATTTGAAAAGTACTGAAATTTACAAAGAAGAAAATATAAATCACAATTAATCTCATGTCCTAGATACAGGACCTAGTAATATTTCGATTGTTTTATTCTGCCCTTTTTTCTATGCCTATATGTATGTGTGTTCAGTTATTTCTGATCTCCTTTATTAATTAAATTTAACATTGTGAATGTTTCTCCATGCCATGGTGTAGTGTTCTAAAAGGTTATTACTAATGGCAGAGTAATGTTTCTCCCTATAGATATGAATTAATTTATATAGCCACTTGCTTATTGGAAGATGCAACTTACATGTGCAGCCCCAATGAGAATTCTAAACTTCGCCCCTGAATCAGATAAGCTTACCTGCCCTATCATAGGCAGTATTGATACCTGAAAACCTCCTCTTAAGAGAGCTTCCACATCTTGGAGAGCAGGCCTGTGTGCTCTGTCCTGCAGAGAAGACCTGGAAGGCCTTAAACCCGGAACACTAAATGCCTTGCCTTAGACTCATCAAGGCAAGTGCCTTCTCCAACCTGGAGAAATGAGAAAGTGAGGTGAGGAGGAAGTTTAAGAATGTCACTCTACTGAGACACCTGCACATAGAAACCTAAAGGCCAAAGACACAGAGGTGCCCTCCTACTATTGAGGATTTAGTGAGTAATGAAAACCAAGTTCTTGGTCATGGCAAATGTTCAATAAGTGTCATCTTCCTCTTTGCCCTGCTACTGCCGGGAAAATACCAAAATTCCATAAAGTAAACATTCCCAAATGCCAGTCTAAGGGGCCAAGCTGAATTAGTCGACAGTCATTCCTTGTGCCAACTTAGTGAACTCTCTACATGTAGAATCGGTTCACTAAGTTTCCTTCGTATATAATTTCATTAGCCTTCCTTCTGACCTCGCGCACATTTGAATATACTCAAGAGAAAAAGGAGGCCCAAGATGGCCAGTCTCTTGACCTCAATTGGAGTTCAATAATTGTTTATTGATGGATGGATGGATGGATGGATGGATGGATGGATGGATGGATGGATGAAAAGGTAGGTGGATAGATGGTTGGATGGATGGATGGATGTAAGTAGGAGGAAGGGAGGGAGGGAAGGAAGGAGGAAAGAAATAAAAGAATTAAAGAAGGTTAGAGGGTCAAGGAATGGAAGGAAGGGTGAATTAAGTCGTACTATTTTTTTCCTCTTTCTAAAAAGATGTGAGGAGAATAATATTTTTACATAAGGTGATGTCTTTTTCTCTTTTTTCTCGGTTGAAATAAAAACCCAATATGAAAATCCCTCATTTCTGTTGGAATAAAGTAAGGAGTCACATTATAATCTAAGTAGCATATTTTATCTGTTTGAACTGGGTAGAGGAAAATGAGTGATTCTCTAGCTTGAGTGAAGTAAATCTGTATCCCCCCCCATAAAATATATTGTTATTGCTATGATTCATTTGGCTTTTTTTTTGAAGTGGACTATGGTTTGTGTGCAGTGGATGAAGTAATTGGAGTGAGTGCTTCTCCCTAGAGACAGAATCAATCACCGTTGTAGAAGATGGTGACATTTTAGAAAGAAACTCTGAGGAAAATGTCATGCTTAAAAAATTGGATTTAAACACACTGGCTCCAGATTGATTTTTATTACACTCAAATGGATACCCTGATTGATTATCAGTCTTATAAATGTTTAGCACATTTCTCACTTCTGTAATAATCAGAATAATCTAATTTTCAATGTCATTTAATGTACTCTATTCAAGGTTATAATAGATCATATTTCTAATAAAACACAGCAATTATATAATGAATAATACAGGAGGACCGGCATTCAGATTCCCTTGATTGCAATGCCAAAGGGAAGTCTTAGATAAGCCCATTCTTTTAAATATGAGGTATATTCTAAGTCTTTGACTACATCGTATAGTGTGTTTTTTCCTGCTGGTGATCTGAATGGAACTTTGCTGGACTTAACCAAATAAATAAATAAATAAATAAAATTTCTTGGGAGGAAACAGCAAAGTTTGAATCCTTTAATATATGTTACTGGTGCACCTGGAGAAAAGTGACAGGTTGCCAGGTTATTTATTGAGTTTCTCTAGTAATTGCTGCTTTCTCCCCATTTTTTGATATACATCCCCTGGAGAAATACCATATTTTAGTTCTAAATACTTTCCCAATATCCATTGTAGCAGCAGCTGACATTACAGATGTTTCAGGGTAAGCCACAGGATATCTAATTTTGAGGAGGATTGACTCTATATTTAGAGCCTAATACTTACCTGATTATGCTTACTTTGTTTTTTTTGTTGGTTTTTTTTTAAGAGGCCTGACTCACCTTGGGAAGTTGTGCTTTTTATATCTGTGGCTTCTAACCAATTCCAGTCATGTCGAAAGCTAGGTTAGTAATTATGAATTCCTCAGTTATGGCTTGCAGCTCAGTTAGATGATCTGGCACATATGAAATAATAGCAAAACCTGGTCACCCAACAAGCAATAGCACTTTAAGAGTTCCCCCTTTTACGCTGTGCTCCTTGGAGGGGCTTCTAGGGGTAGCAAACAGAACAAAGGAGGCTGAAGAGCTGTCGGGCCTCTGGACATTTAGAGACCAAAGGGCTCCCCTAAAATTGGTCCTAGATATGAACCTGGCAGAACAAGAACTTCAGAAGGTCTCAACAAAAGCTAATTATGGGCCAGTGCAAACAAGATACCATTTAACAGAGGTGAATATTAAATCCTCATTCAGAGTCAGTCAAGTCAGTAGCAGAAGGACAGGCTGGGGAAGACCAGAGCTGAGGATCTGATCGCCAGGCGCTTGCTGTGAACTAAGTTGGGGTAGTACCATGTCTTTCCTCTTAGGATCTTTTGTTAACCAGATTATGAAAAACCACCATAACACTGTGTTTGTGGCTGGTCAGAGCACATTTTGGAACATTATTGTTTTTTTGTTGTCATTGTTCCGAGCACTTCATTTTAAAAGGGGAGTTTTCTAGAACCAAACATCCAAAGCAGGATGACCAGGATGGCATGAAATCAACAAGGTGTCTTCTGTGAGATGTAATTGAACACGTTGGAAATTCATAAGGTGGAGAAAATCAAGTTGTTTGAGGGGCTATGAGCAGAAGAGGAAAGTTTGTTTGAGGGGCTATGAGCAGAAGAGGAAAGTTTGCTACCATTTATTGGATCTTTTTAACACCTCTGTTAGATTATTACCAGTCCTTAATGGTCATGGCAACTAGTACCGAGAGCGGCCAGGTGAACTGCCTAAATTTACTCAACTACTAAGCCATTGAATCAAGATTTAAACCCAGCTCTCTCTCGTCTAGCTCTTGTGATCTATACCATAACTGAGACTCTTCATAGACTGATTCTAAATGATCACTAAAGTCCCTTCCAACGTAAAACTCAGTAGATCTCCACTCAGGATACATGTTCAAAGTCATTTCTTGATATTTTGAAATATTCCAAGCATGAGGAGGGAGTACTCTCTCATAGTACCCAAGTAAGATGAGAGTAGTCTGGGAACACTTGCTGCTTAAAAAAATGTAGGTTGAGAGAGAGAAGACCCTTTGGCAATTAAGGTACTTGGCTGTAAAACTCCCTACAGTTCTTGAAGCTGGCTTACCATCGCAATTTCCTGGAGCCTTAAGCAAAGGGAGGGAGTGTGTCTGTGTGTGTGTATGTGTGTGTGTGTGTGTGTGTGTGTGTCTGTCTGTCTGTCTGTCTTGCGGGATTAAGAAGGAGATGGCCTATAGTATCAATGAGAAAATTCATCACTGAGAACTTTAGGGACAGGGTCTTAGCAGGGTAGTACTTATGACAGGAAGAAGAGGACTTCAAATGATGTCCTTGTGCTGAGGACCCACACACCTGATGTTTAGGAGAAAGGTCTGGGGTTTTGAGCCTTCTGGATATATGTGTGCATCCTAAGAAAGTCCCTTAACCCACTAACCTTTCCTCGTTTTCGAATAAATGTTGACACCAGCAAGAGCTGTCGGATGAGAAGGTGAAGCTGATAATCATAGTTGACCATGGGCCCCTCTGCAGTTAAGGTGCATGTTTAGCAAAAATAGTCTACACAATTGAAAATGGCAGTTCCTGGAGCTGACCAACCATTGTGCAATTTCCTGAATTCAGTCAAAAGATTATGGGGTAGGTGGGGAAACAGGCCAAGCAGGGGATCTGGAAGAATTAATGAGAAAAATATTATTTTAGAGTTCAGCATTCCTTTCCAGCTTAAGGTCTGGCCAGCCTTAAATGTGCGTAAAGTTATGCCATATGTTTCTCCAGATACTGAAAATGGCTAGGGTAGCGGTAGGTGATGGCTAGGGCTGAGAGTGTGGAGGGGCTGCCAGCCCTGTGGAAAGTGACTTGGTTGTTAAGTGGAAGGGACTTGGTAAAGAGGAGGGGGAGCATCCTCATCTCAGTGGCTGGATAGGGCAACTTGACCTTTCTGCTTGTGTTGGGGTGCTCCCAGGACAGCTGGCTCTGCTTTGAGTACATCAAGGTCAAGTGGACACCTCCACCATCTCTTTCAATCTAGTTTTCCTTCCCAGGTTTTTAGAAGATCAGTTCTCACCCTTGACCTCTCTCCCTACTAAAAGCTACATAAGGGAGAAAATACCCCAATCTAAAATGAAGCAAGGGTATGATAAAAGTTACGAAAGAAGTTTGGAATATATATGGATAAAAGCATTCATTGTCTAGGGTTTACTACAAAATAATCTGGGGGGAGGGGTGGGAGTGGAGAGGAAACAAGATTGGCCATAATTTGATAATTGAAGCTGAGTGTTGAGTGAATGAGGGCTCATTATACCATTTTTTTCTACTTTGGTATGTTTGAAATTTTTCATAATAGATATGGGTAAATAAAAATACATATTCCAGCTGTCAGGACAGGAAGAGCTAATAATATATCCTTTAAGGTATAATTTTGTGTTTTGAAGCTTTAAAATGAAAAAGAAATTCTACAAAGGAAGATGTGTAAAGTATAATTCACTTGCTGAATTTTCTGAAATCTGTAAAAAGTAACAGTGCTTAGATATTTTAAAATTTTAGTTCTAGGGAGATGATATTTTTCTGCTATTGTTTGCATTTTTTTTTCTGGTAAGACGTGTAAATAAAACAAAACTTTATTGGTTGCTATCTATAGACTTTTTTGGCTAACCAGATCCTTGTTGAACTTTTATTGAATGGGAGCCTACCTTGCAGAAGGGTGGCCTTTGCCCCTGACACTCTTCAGTGTCACTCAAGGAACCATAAGCAGGGTGGTGGGTAACCTTTTATTTTATTTTATTTTTCAGTTGACATACAATATTTTATTAGTTTCAGGTATGCAACTTGGTGATTAGATATTTATAAAACTTTCAAAGTGATCACCCAATAAATCTAGTACCCATCTGACACTATATGTAGTTATTACAATACCATTGACAATATTTCCTATGCTGTACTCTACATCACCATGACTGTTTTGTAACTACCAATTTCTACCTCTTAATCCCCTCCCCACCTTCACCCGTCCCCCGTCCCAGGTAACTTTTCTTCAGAGAATCTCCAGAATCTTCACATGTTTCTTCTTCTGTTCTGTGTGAGTTAGACTTAGCTATTTGTGAGGTTCACTTTTTGAAAAGACTACCTTCCAAAAGGGTAGTAGGTAATGCAATGACTTTGGAGAAACTTTGAATACTTATTAAAGAAGAATAAGAATTGTGGAAGGAGAACTCAGCACTCCCTACCTCCTCACCCCCAAAAGTCATCTGAGGTGTTGCTTCATAAGATTTTAGAGCAACGAATACACTGCATTTACATCTTATGTGTCAATGCTCAGTCACCCTAGACAAAATCTGCCATCAAGAGGCAGCTGGCCCACAGTTGTCGAATGCGCTCCTAAATATTATCATTGAATGTCACTACAGCCCACCTTTATTATAGGGCCTTGTGAGAATTGAAACATCCCTCTGTCTCTAGAACACCTCTCAAATACCACAACCTCAGATCCCTGAGTCTCTTTATGTTCCCAAGATCTTTGCTCATGCTTTCCCCTCAGCCTAGAATGTTCTTTACCTAGTTGACTGCTACTCAGCTCAGTTATTCCTTCCCTGGGAAGGTTTTCTCTGACTGCCCTCCTGTCCTCTATCCATTGGGCTCATGTTGCATCTCCCTGCCCCCTGCCCCGCTTACTTCTTGGGGTGTAATGACCCATTATTCTGTGTATGATTAGGTGAAGAGAATCTGCATCTAGCTCTAGAGCAGGGGTGTAGAAATACTTCTGGCTATTGTTAGGGGAGCGGGGGGGATTTCTCAGAAAAAAAAAGTGTCTAGGGGACTGCTGGGCAGAAAAATAAAAAACAGTTGACACCTACTATGTTGCCTGACAGCTGAAATAAAACGGAAAAAAAAAAGCATGGAAGAGAGTAGATGTTAAACATTTTCTTTTTTGTTAAATTCACTTTCTTCCCTAATTTGGATTTATTATACAAACAACTTCTTAACAGTCGAGGACATATTTTAGGGTGCATGTCAGCAAACTGTAGCCCGTGGGTCAAATCTGGCCTGCAGCTTGTTTCCGTAAAGAAAGTTCTGTTGGAGCACAGACATGCTCTTTGTTCCCGTCTAGTCCCGCCACCTTTTGCCCCACAGTGGCTGTGACAGAGACTATAAATGCTCGCAAAGCCTGAAATGTTTACCGTCTGGCATTTTACAGAAAAGCTTGCCAGCCTGGGGCTAGCCTGGGAGTGCATGAGGAGCCCCACCTGCCTCCTTCACCCTTAGCATCTCCAGCAGCCGTCACAGGGCCAGGCACAGCATAGAGTGCGTTCCCTATAAATATCTGAGCAAAATCACTGAATGAATGAATGAATGAGTAAATTAACAAACAGCTACTCTAGCTTGTATCTGTCATTAATGAGATGCTCTTTTGCCCCAATCTGTATGACACTTTCTGTTCCCAGATTGCCACAGTACTTGCTTCTTTACCTCCCTGGTCTCTTCTCGAACATCTCATCACAGGGGCCTTTCTTGCCTGCACTTCATAACACAGCCTCCCCTGTCCATTCCTCTCTCCCCCTGTGTGATTTTTCTTCAAAACACTTACCATTGTCTGACATTATATTGTATATGTCTTTGTTTATTGTCTGCCTTCCTCAAGAAGAAAATCGGCCTTCAGAAGCCAAGAACATTGCTTTACTCACTCTTACATCCCCGGTACCTAAAACAGTGCCTGGAACATAACGGGTAGTCAGTAAATATTTTGGAATTAATGATCACGTTTAGAATTGATCACATGCAGACCAGGATTTCCTTGTTTGTTCTTGGATGTGAGCCATCTTCCTACTAGATCTCAAATACTGTCTCTCTTACACCCCCCAAGGTAAAATTGGTAGTGAGTGGGTGGCCAAAAGGAGGCTGGAAATCTCAACTGCTTTCTGTTCGAGGCACTGCCTCTCCTCCCTCCCCAGAGTCCTGAAGGCCGTCTCTCCCTGAGAAGGCATTAGCAGATGTCTTTTTGATTAAAAGGAGAGAAAAGCACGTCCTGGGTGTGGATGTGGGTGTTAGAGGAAGGGAAAAGGAAGGGCAGAGGGAAGTGAATTGTGCAGGTCTGGCAGGAACATTGTGTGTTATTTCTTGAAGTGTGTGTGTGCGTGTGTGTGTGTGTGTGTGTGTGTGTGTGTGTGTGAGTGAGAGAGAGAGAGAGAGAGAGAGAGAGAGAAAGAGAGAGAGAGTCTCCTTAGCTGAAGCATTCCCAGGAATAGAAACTCAGTTCTCCGTTCATGTCAAACATCCAGCTATGTGGCTGTGAGCTATGCAGAGAATGGTGAAGATGGCTTTATTTCTTTCCCAGATGACTCTCCAGAGAAATAAATACCTGAGAATTAAAGTTCTGTAGGCCAGAAAGAGTATTTTTTGTGAACTAAATAGGATTTTAGCAATCCTTCACAGATGAGGGCAATTTGGGATGATCTATTTATATTGAGAAACTGATAAGTTCACTCCGGGGAAGGCTAAGTTGGCTACAATTCTGGCCAACACTTCACATGCTGAGACCGACTTGGAGGCTGTGGCTTATTTCTGCTGTTTCATTTTTAACATTTTCTTTTAGTCACACGTGTGACCTGAGAGTGACCCCTTCATGGCATTCGGGGCAGCCAAAGCCAAGTAGAAAAATTCCTTAATTATATTCTTCATTTTATGTTTGTAATAAACACTAATCTTTTAAAAAAGCAAACCGTTGTAAAAATTATTTTATGAGCAGTATATCATTTGGAGTTAGATAGAACTGGGTTTGAATTCTGGCCCTTCGGAGACTGACTATGTGATATTTAAGGTCCCTTAGCCTCAGTTTCCTTGTGTTCAAATTGGGGAGGAATAGTGCCACCTCCCACTGAGGATTGCTAAGGAAATTAAATGAGATAATACACGTTAAACACTTAGCACTGAGATGAAGCCCTCCCTCTCCTGCAGGGATGGGGTTGGCCACGGTGGTGATATTTCCTGTTAGCACCAAACTTTACTTATGGCTGAAGGAAATGTAAAAGAGTTCCAGGTCACAGACTGAACCCTGATTTAAGAAACTGGTCTGTGGCAGTGTGAGATTTTGTACTTACTACCTATGTTTTCTTCTGGGAGTTTTATGGTTTCAGATCTTACATTCAGGTCTTTAAACCATTTTGAGTTAATTATTATGTAAGGTATAAGATAGGGCCCAGTTTCATTATTTTGCATGTATCTGTCCAGTTTTCCCAACGCCATTTATTAAAGAGACTGTCCTTTCCCCATTGTATGTTCTTGGTTCTTTTGTTGTAAATTAATTGACCATATATTTGTGGGTTTATTTCTGGGCTCTCTATTCTGTTCTATTGATCTATGTGTCTGTTTTTTTATGCCGATACCATACTGTTTTGATTACTGTAGTTTGTAATATAGCTTGCAGTTGGGAAATGTGATGCCTCCAGCTTTGTTCTTCTTTCTCAATATTGCTTGGGCTATTCAGGGTCTTTTGTGGTTCCATTCAAATTTTAGGATTGTTTTTTCTATTTCTGTAAAAAATTCCATTGGGATTTTGATGAGGATTGCATTGAATCTGTAATTGCTTGGGGTAATATGGACATTTTAACAATAGTATTTCTTCTGATCCACGAGCTTGGAACATTAAGTTTGAATTTCCACAATGGGTTGGAATTTCTCCCATCTTTGCATTTCAAAGCCAAGGACAGGGAGAAGTCAATATTTTCTCATAAATAAATTCTGGTACCCAAGATAGGCCAATAATGATATGGATCCATCCTGTGATTTTGCACAAGGCATTTTCTTACAATGGCAGTGTGCTCTTTGGGTATGTTTAGAGTACACTTCAAAGAAATTTCCTTTCTGCGTGCTTTGCTTCTATGTGGTATTGTGCGCGCGCGCGCACACACACACACACACACACACACACACACACCGCATGCTGTTTCCATGAAAGCAGGGATTTGGTTTCCTGCTGCATCCTCATGCCTAGATGAGTGCCTGACACACGGCTCAATAACTATCAATCAGTAGAATGAACAAATAAATGCCAAGTTCCAAACTGCTGAGTTTGTTTCACATTAAGTCAATTTCTAGAAGTCAAGAGCTGGAAGAAACAAAACCCAGAGAGACTAAGGGGTTTGCCATCACTTTCCATGGCTACCATTTCCATCACAAGCAGATTTATTTCTCCCCAAGACTCTGGCTCCAGCCAGTCACTTCTCCTGAGCCTGAGATCCAGATAGACAGCTGCATGCCACACACACTGAACAACTCCACTAGGGTGGCACGTGGGCACTTGGAATTCTGTACATCCTGCTCCTCCTTCTGTGTTCCCTCACCATTGTCCAAGCCAGAAAACAGCTTGTCACCTTTGACCCTTTCCACTGCCTGGCACACCACATCACTTCCCCTGTCCCTTCTCCACCGTCCCTCCCTAGATCAGACATCCCTCTTTTCTCATTTGGAACTTCCAGCAACCACCTCAGTGATCTCACCACTCCCCAATCATTTCTTCACCACAAACAGAGTGACTTTTCTAAAAGGCAATTCTGATGATATCACTGCCACTGCCTCCCCGAATGAACCTAAAACCCATGTCTGCTTGGCAAAGTTCAGCCTCAACTGTGAACTGTGAGCCGTGTTCCTATTTCTTGCAGGGTCTCAAATCTACCCTGTTGCTTCCATCCAGACCTTCATACTTGTTCTGTCTTCTACCTGAAAAACCCTCTCATCTTCTAGCCTTTGGTTAGCCAAAGCCTCTTCTTATGTAGATAGTTCCTAAGTGAATGCATCTTCCAAGATCTCACTGCTCCCTGTTGACCTTCCAACAAGTCTCAACAAATGAAGAATTTCAGATTCTCTGAGAAATTCATACAGCCTTTTTGTGTTTGTAAACATGCATGGTTTCACTGACCTCTCTTCCAGGTTTGATTATAGAAAAACAAGTTTTCAAGTGCCTGGACTCAAGTTTATTTCCTAGGTTGATTTTTGAAGGGCTTTCTCTGGCCTCCTCTTAACCCTCCCCACCCCCTGAATCTGGCTTTCATTCTCATTGCTCTGCTGTAAATGTTCTCTTGAAAACCACCACTTTCTCCATTGCCAAAACTGATGAACTTTGCTCTTTCTTCATTCTTTCTAACTTTTGGCTACATTGGATGCTTGGCCAGGCAGCTGCTGCTTTTTCAAATGAATCTTTTTTCATCGGATTCTATGATTTTTTTATTATCCCAACTTTCCTCCTACCATTCATCCGCTTCCATCTCTGTATCCTCTTCCTTTTTCCACTAGCTACTGGTAACTTCCAAGGATCAGTTCCTGATCCTCTTTTTCTCTTTCCTTTCTCTCACCGCAGATTATTTATTCCCTCTCCAGACTTCAATAGTCACCTCTAAGGTTTTGACTCTTCAGTAATCTAACTTCAGACCTCTTTTCTCCCCAACCCACAGTGCCATCTCTCTAACAACCTCTGAAATTGCTGCCTATATTTCCGACTCACCTCTTCTCAAGCCAAATTCATTTTCCCACCGAAATCCAGATTCCCTATTTCCCCCCAGCTTCTCCAGTTTTCTTCTCTGTTGTGATACCACCCATCCCGGTACCAGGGTTAAAGTCTCATTGTTACCTTCGAGTCTTCTTTTTCATTCTTCATATTCATTACTAACATTTTTCACTGCAGTGCTTCCTACATATCTCTCCTTTCTCACCCCATTATATCAATCTAATCTTTTCTCCTCACCAATCCTTAGCTTCCACTTTTTTTCCTAGTCACACCAGTCACCTTACCTGTCCTACAAACATGATGCAGTCATTCTTGAAAGCATTTTCTCATATCCCCCACATCCAGAGTGTTCTTTTCAACCCTTTTCGCCTCCCCGATGTGAAGTCCTTTAAAGGCCATTGCAAAGCTAATCTATCTTTAGGCCTTTACACATATCGTTCTCTTCATCCAAGACGTCTTCCCAGATTGAACTATTGGCTCCTTCATCTATGGGTCTAAGTACTATCTCATAACCTACTCTTCAGATTTTTGTATTCCTATTGCTTAAACAGTGAATGAATATCTCCCTTTTGGCATCTTATTCACTGCATGATAGTTATTTAGGTGATTGTGTCTTTTAATAGAATGTGAGTCTTTTGAATGATAACCTATCATTCTGTTTCTTGAACATTTATCACAGTGTCAGGTACAGTGTAAGTACTCAATAACTATTTGAACAGATGGAGAAATAAATAATTAGATAGATGGATGGATGGATGGCTGGATGGACAGACAAATAGATGGACAGATAAACTGGTGAGAAAATATACTTATGAACAAATGGACAAGTAGGTAGATGGACCAAACAATGGAGAAAAAAATGAGACACATGAATAGATGGATGGATGGATGGACGGACAGATAGACAGACTCAGACTGATGGACAGACAGCTGAATAGCTGGACAGATGCATGGGATAAATAAAAAATAATTGAATGGATAAGTGGGTGAATAGTGAATGTATGGACAGATAGATGAAAAAAACTTACAGTTACGAGACCTTATTGGTTATTCTCTCACCCATTTTAAGAGTTCCTTTTAAAATAACCTTGAAAATTAAGCCAGCCTTCAAAAACACTAACAGTAAGCTTAAATTTATCCATAATTATTAAGAAAGGAGACTATGGTTAGACTAGCCACATCCAATAGCAGGCTAGTATACATCTTATACCTGGATTGGCAACTCTTTAAAAATTAGACTTAATAGAATGTATTTAGAACAAAAGCTATACTTACCAATAAACTTATTTGGTGATTCTGAAAACCGTTAGAAACGTCAGTGTTTCAAGGACCCTAAAGAGAATCACTGAGGGGCATACAGGCTGACATAAGCCATTTAAGTGCCTTAAAATGAGAGTTTTTCATTTAACCCAAATACGTAATGTAAACACCCATAGGATATTCACATGTAGACCATTTCTCTAATGATTTGGATTTCTAAAATTTATTTGACAATATACACAAGCTTCTCTACATGAATATCCTAAACAGGGTATTTGGCAAACATTGGGCAAAGGCGAGGACCATTTCTCTCTCTCTCACAGGCAACTCATTGACACATGGATGGCTCAGGCAGGGATTCGTCAAGTGTGTCAAGTAATATCTGAAAAAGTTGGATTCCAAGGAGGTGAAATGAACATGGTCACATCTATTTACTTAGCCAAGTTCACATGGAAGTCCTGCCATAACACATGAACCCACTGGAAGTTTAAAAATTGTCCAGTTTTAATCTTAATCTCTAATTACGTGGCGCCAGGCTGGAACACTGGTCTTTCCTTGGATGAACAGTCATTCTGCTCTCATTTTCTCCTTCCTTTCTTTACTTCCTTCTTTCATGTCCTTCCTGCCTCTTTTCCCTTCATTCCTTTGTTTCCTTTTTTCCTTCTTTGTTTCCACTTTCCTTTCTCTACTGCGGCCTTAGCATTTCACATTTCAAAGCACGTCATCTGTATTAAATCCTTAGAGTCTATATTATACATCATGTGTTTCATTTATTGAGGGAGAAATGATGCTTTATTTGACTCAATATCTTCAGTAACTATGGGACTCAATAAATGTTTGGTGAATAAACAAATTGGTGTAGGACTTCCACTATTTTAGTGCATAATATACTGTGTTGCAAATATATATTTATATAAGAATCCTATGTGTGATGGAAAAAAAAATTAATGTCCCCATTTTTCACATGAAGAAACAGGCTCAGGAACATTAAAAGCCTATCCTGAGTTTTCACAGTAGTAAAAGATGGACTAAAATGCAGACCTTTGTAATTTTACTCCAGTGCCCTTCCCACTGTCGACTGTACATTTCATATTATTTAAGCTCTTTGGGGAACGATCCCATAATTTCTGAGTGTTGTAACAGATGTGGGCAGAATCTTGAACCTTGAGCTGAAGGAATGACAAATTGTTTTCTTTCTTGCCTTAATCACTGAATAAAGGCAACCATTGACTCAGATAAACCGTTGAGTAAAAGAGCACATGGACATATGCTACTCTTGTATAAACCCACTCTTTACACAGATTGTGTTAGTAGCTATTGTTATCTAACAAACACCTGAAAGCTCAATGGCTTGAAACAATAATCATTTTTTATTGCTCACAAAACCGTAGATCAGCTTGGTGGTACTTCTGGGTTTACCGGGCTCTCTCATGAATCTGTGGTCAGCTGCAGATTTTTTAGGCAGCTCGGCTGATCTTGCTCGAATGTACTCCTAAGTTCAGGAGCAAGATGGCTCTGGATTGACCTAGGATGGTCTTGGCTGGGCTAACTAGGCTGTCCTCCATATGATCTCTCATTTTCCAGCAGGCTAGCCCAGGCTTATTCACACACAGTGGTAAGTTTCAAGGGACAGGGGTGGGGGATGAGCAGAAGTACACGAGATCTCTTGAGATCTAGGCTTGGAAGCGGGACATTACTGCCGCTGCATTTTATCAGTTAAACGGAGTCATAGGCTGTCCAGATACAAGAGGTGTGGAATAGTATCCACCTTCTGGTGGAGAGCACTGCAAAGTCACAATGCAAAGAGCTGCATATAGGAAGACAGATAAGATTAAGACCATCTTTGCAGTCAAGCCACTACAGTCCCCATTTCCTGGCACTCCCCTCGTGTTGCTCCAGTTTGCAAGGTTTGCCAAGGGGTTGTACTCCCCAAGGGGAATCACTGAGGCTGCTTCTCAGAACTTTTTCCAAGCTAAAAAAAAAAAAAAAAGTACCTTATTTCTATTTTAAAACACATTTTAAGAGGAAAACATAAGAATGTCAAGGAGAACTGCAATTCATTTTCTAAAAATTAATTGGGTTTAGAGGAAAGTAGGCGTGGAAAAATTTGACCATTAAAATCCATCATGATAGAGATTGTTGTTTAATATTTGAAAGCCCATAACTTACTAAGAGTATATATTACACAGAGCAGCTTATTTCTATTTTAAAACACATTTTAAGAGGAAAACATAAGAATGTCAAGGAGAACTGCAATTCATTTTCTAAAAATTAATTGGGTTTAGAGGAAAGTAGGCGTGGAAAAATTTGACCATTAAAATCCATCATGATAGAGATTGTTGTTTAATATTTGAAAGCCCATAACTTACTAAGAGTATATATTACACAGAGCAGGATACAGGTTTCTCTGGAAGAGTCTGCCTTTAATTTTTACAACATTAAAAAACAACCCAAAAAATGGTCTTTCAGATACACAGGGCAGGTTAAGCTTCAGCAGAGAGAACTTCAGCTTAATGTAACAAAGAATTTCCTGCCCATGAAAATGGCTTATGGGAAGTGGATTCTGAACTCTCCTTTTCTAAATTGGAGGCTTTTAAAAACAAGGCATGTTGATCACGTAATAGGTGTACAAATTGACTCCTGATTAAAAAGCAGAGGGCCAGCCTCAATGTCTTAAATTTCCATTTTTAGCATTTCATTTTATGCCATCAGAAAGACCTTCATTGCAGCCCTTATCATGTTGGATAGCTTGCCACAAACACAAAGCCAAGGATGCATCCACCCCTGTGACAGGATTTACAGAAAGCCATCATCGATAGTATCCCATTGCTGCCGGAGGGGACGCGCAAAGAAGACCTACCGATTATGAAGGAAGGCATGTCAGAGGCTGTATGCTGTTTCTCAGCCACTCATTGCCAAGCTCCTGCTTTTATTCATCATGCAGGAATGTTTTATTTTTCCTCGTCTCTGGAGTAGAACTTTAGATATTTCTTACAGCTCGTACAAGACTCTTGTCCAAACAAAAGGATTTGTCACTTGTAACAGAGCCTCTAAATTCCAAATTTCTTGCCTTGCAAGGACAGCCACCACACCGGGCCCACCCTGAAACAAGCACAGCCACAGCAGGGCTGCTCACGCCCGCCCAGACAGGGGTGGAAGAAAAGCACTTGCAATTACAAGACAAAGGGAAACCCTGTCCACTCGAGAGGAGGTGAAATCTCCGCATCCGAAAGCAACCAGTGAGAGGAAAGTGTGTTGAAAATTGTTTTGAAAGTTGTATTAGTATCATATACAACTTTAACTAGAAAGAATTATTTGGCATTTGTACATTCCGATATTTCAAGGATTTTCTATAAATGCTTAGTAAACTTTAAGAAACTGAGCCAGGCTGGCAGATCCTTGTTGAAATCTCAGAATACCATGTCTAAATTTTTATAGTGTATTAAATATGCAAGTCTTGGGGAAAACTTATGTGGCCAGTGCTGTATTGGGAGAAAGACAGTCTCCACCTTCAAGGCAATTCTGATTTTGAGGGATTATTCACTCACCCCAACTCTGCCCAACTTACCGTGGGACCTGCTCCTCAGATGCTCTAGTACCCACCCCCAAACCCCAAAATTATGGGAAAAGTATGTCTCTATTCATCATAGATCCACCTACCTTCAAATCCACAAGTAGCTCATTTGCATAATTGGTGCAGAAAATGATTTTTAAACTCAGACTAACATATGTTTGTGTTTTTCTTTTAAGTGTTTCCATACGTTAGTGACACACCCTCTCCTACTCATGGCAGCCAGATAGCCCTACTCCTCAACTGTGGTCCATGATTCTTGCTGTTAGCAAGGAGGTGAAGAGTCAGGATGAAAAAATTCCAGACTTCGATATTCAAGCAAAAATAAATAGGCCATTATGCTTCCTTTGCTAAACTGAGTATAGAGAATTTTATGGACTAAAACGCTGTCGATTGTGTTTTCCTTTCTTTTTTTCCTTTTATTTATTTATTTATTTTTTGACATGAAGGAATTTTTAGTGAAGCATTGTTTTCATCTCTTCCTTATCTCAAGTGAAATCCACATCTTTTGCATGTTTCCTGTATTGCATTTTTATTGCGTGCATGGAAATCAATATTCCAGATACATGCACAAGTGCACGCATTAAAATGAACATGACTTCATTTATTTCCATGATTAGACATTCAAATAAAAGTGCTGGGGTGTCTGTTTTCATATTCATAGGTCGAGATCCGTACATCAGAGGTATTTGTATAAGTGACACTTTTATTACATTCATTTCATTTGCAATATGATAGTGGATCATAAATACGTTACTTTTATGCCACCAAATCTGATTTGTAGCACTTAGCCTTCACGAGGAGAATACTTGATATTTTATGGAGCACCTTTCGTCCAAGAAGCTCTTTGCCGACATCAGATGGGTTCTCCCAGGTGTGTAAATCACACTTGTGACCCTTTGGATGCCCCACCTGCTTTATCAACCTCCTGGCTCCCACTGTAGGGTGGAGAGCAGGTAGCGAGTCCCCTGTAGGCCCAGAGGTGATTATGAGACCTTTAATTTGTGGAAGAAAGAGACTCAGGTGAGCTCCGTGTGGCCAAACAGGAGCCCTGACAGCTGACAGAATTCCATATTTAGTCATCTGCTCATCTTGTCCTTCATAAAACTCTTTTTGAGCCCCAACTGTGGGTCGGACATTAAGCTTTCGGGACACAGAGATAAGTAAAATATGGCCATTGCCTTCCAGGTATTCACAGATCAGGAGGGAAGGGCCACGTGGAACAGTAATTGCCCCCTACCTAGTGATGGGGACAGTATGGGCCCCCTCCCCTGCCTCGCATACCCTCCCAGAGACTCACTGTGCCTGAAAGCAGTTTGTCAGACCTCCCTGTCTGTCACAGAGATATTGGTGCGTGTGCCAGCCAGTTGCAATTGGGGTGAAAGGAGAGACCAACCGCCCAACATCACAGGCAGCCTTTAGGGCTGAGCATTAGTTGCACACTCAAGCCTTGCAGAGAGGAGCATCATGGGCTCCCTGCCCACCATCCCATCACTCCCCTCAACTCACTCTCCCCTTTCCCCAGCATGAGCTTCCTGAACCTGGACCATCTCTCTGCCTCTACACACACACACACACACACACACACACCTGTAATACACATGCTGAGCTCCTGTAGCATATTTCACAGCACTTGCCACGCAGTGGAATCATGTAAGTGTGCGGCAGACCTGGAAGAGCACAGTGGTTAAGAGTGAGGGTCCTAGAGCTAGGTTTTCTGAGTTCAAATCCCTGCTGTATCACTCACAGTATGCATGGCCTTGGGCAGGTCACTTACCTTTCTGTGCCTCAATTTTCCCATCTGCAAAATGGGCATAATAATGATACTTCCCTGTCAGGTTTGTGAGGATCAAATGACCTGATATTTAGTCCCTTCAGGGCTTCAACAAGTACCCCGTAGCTACTATGATTGTTGTAATTAACATTTTCAGTATTATAATAAATAATACTCTGGTACAACTTGTAGTATATATGATAATAGTAATACTAGTAGTATTATTATTATTTCTATCACTGTTATTATATGATTAATGTCTGTCTCACACCGTAAGTGAGCTCCATGGCAGGAGGAACCATCTTTATGGCTCACCATTTTATTACCGCAGCATATGGCACATAGTAGATGCTCAAAAAATATTTATTGAGGGGGTTTGGGGGCCTAGGAGAATGAGGTGAAGGGCTAAAGAAGTACAAGTTAGTAGTCGATAGTTGGTTATGGGGATGGGGTGCACAGCAGAGGGACTGTAGTTAGCATTAATACGTTGGCTAGGTAGAGGGTCAGGGGAGGGAGGGAGCAATTGGGGGGATCATTTTATGAACTATATAAATGAAGGGACAAATGAGTCCACCTGCTCATTTGGTGTTGCTATCAGATGGCTTCTTCAGAAGCATCGCTGCTACTCACAGCCATGGGACCCCACAATAATGCCAAGCCCTCGGTGTTCAGGTCCACCCATTTCTACACGAAAGGGCCTTAGCTTCTAAGCATTTACAGTAGACTCACTCTCTCATACCTGACTCACCGACCACACCGCTCTGGGAGGGTGCTGCTGCCCGCTGAAAAGAGATCTGAGAGGAGCTGACTCCTCTGTGATGGTAAGCGGGGCAGTTTGTGCTTGTACCAAATCCCCTGGCTCTACTGCATCACCTGTGTCACCCTCCTGCTCACCCCTGTCATTTACTAACCATGAGTCACCGGAAGCTGGAAAGAGCCTCTGTCTCCAGGCCCAAGTGGTGTTCTATGCACTACATCATCTCCTTGATTTTGGTGGTTCTTGGCAGCTGTCCTCACGCCTGGCCCAGATACCTTGTCTGCATTCCACAGCAGTTTAAAATCACTGAGAAAAACAGCTGCTAAAGCCACGTGTTTAGAAAATGTGTTTGTTAACATACGAACCTTTATATAATTGGGACATCACCACCAGAAGTGTTAGTGCATTTTGCAGTTGCAGAGGAGTTTCCAATAGTCCAAGGGGTCCTCTGCTCACAGAAACAGTGATGGGGGTCAGGGGGTAGGGGGAGGCACTTTGCTTTGGGAGAGCAGGAACAGTCTGGAAGGCAGCATGAGCTTACATACTGGTCCCTGGTCCACTGGTCACCTGCTAAGAGTGCTCCAAGTTTGGGCTCCAAAGCACAGAAGATTGAGCGCTGGCTTTGCAGCTGTTCTTCTGCAAATGGTGGGGGCTGTCACTGCACAACCCAACCAAGTACCCCTCTTGGTGCCTTACTTCAGCTCACCAAGCTCTCCTTCCCACCTGAACTCGCGCCTCACTTTCTGGCTTGGTGTATGTGCTGTGCTCAGTGGTGACAGCTCACAGAGTGTCCTTTCCTCTTTCCTTACCAGGTAACTCTCTAGAGCTGTGTTTGCTTATCTGAGTTTTCCAGGTGATTTTCCATGGGGCCATGGCTGAGAGGAGGACAGTGAAGCGGAGCGCTTAAGAGTGTAGCCTCAGGCCCCCAGAGCTGCCTGGGCAGGAGATCATGGGTGGTTTTGCGTGTGTGGCTCCTCCCTGCTTTTATGTATGTTCCACTGAAATCCTGACTTGATTACTTCCAAACAGGGTAACCTTGGGCCTCAAGTTCCTAGAGTGTAGAAATGGAATTGTAACGTCCGCCTTACCTGGTTCACTGTGGAATTTAGCAAGCTAGAATTCTTAAATTGCTGAAGGCAATGGCTGGCCATTGCTAGACAATCAGTAAGTGGCATTATGTTACTTCCGTGGTAAGTGGTCATAGGTGCCACCTTATCCTCTGATTCCAGTCAGAGCAGCTTCCAGTGCTCAGAGTCTCGTGGCCTCCCTCGGGGCTCCGGGTTTTATTATTAATTCTTGTTGTTTTAAGATATAATTCATGTAGCATAATATTCATCATTTTAAAGTGTACATTTCAGTCATTTGTAGTATATTCACAAGGTGGTACAACTATTAGCACTATCTAATTCCAGAATATTTTCATTTCCCTGAAAAGGACCCCCAAAGCCATTAGCCGTTGCTTCCTGTCCGTCTCCCACCCCAGCCCTCGGCAACCCCTGATCTGCTTTGTCTATGAATTTGCTTATTCTGAACATCTCATATAAAAACAGTCAATCGATATGTATGTAGCCTTTTGTGACTGGCTCCTTTCGCTGAGTGTAATGTTTTCAAGGTTCATCCATGTGGTAGCATGAATCAGTACTTCATTCCTTTCATGGCCGATAATATTCTATTGTATGGGTAGACCACATTCTGTTTATCCATTCATCAGCTGATGGATAGATATTTGGGGTGTTCCCCCTTTGGGGCTCTTGTGAATAGTGCTACCATGCACATTCATATACAAATTTTGCATGGACATATATTTTCTATTTTCTTGGGTACATACCTAGGAGTGGAGTTGCTGAGTCGCATGATAACCCCACGTTTAACTTTTTGAGGGACTGCTGAACTGTTTTCCTCAGGATCTGTTTTGGAAAGACTCCTGTGGCTTTGACGTGACTTTTTGTTTTAGCCAAAGAAGATGGTCATTGGCAGGGGCTAGGAGGGGAGGGGCTATGAAACCTTGCACAGAGGGCACCTGTGCTCACACACGGGCCTTCCGGTCACAGCCTCTGCCCACAAACCCGGATTTGTAGAGCCACAGGGTCATCTCTGCCACCATGCTCCACCGTCTTTCCTACCTCACTGTCCCTCCTCTGCTGAGTGTATTCTTTGCATTCTTCCTGCCGTGGACCATGCTACCCTCACCGTGCATTCCGTACCTGCTGAGAATGATCTGGGCACGTGGGCCAGTCTTCACTGGACAAGACTGTGTCTGAGGCTGGGGTACCTGACGCTCTGTACCTACTCCGCCTAGATCGGCATGTGTTCTGAGCCAAAGAACAGTGTCATTTCTTCCCGAGGGATAACAATCATCTGGAGAGGTTTAGTGTTGTTTTTTTATTTTTTTATTTTTTTTAAAAAAAACATCTACTTCCTTAGAAATAAATGAGTCCACATGAGGAAAGAAACTGTCAGCAGTGTAAACTTGGGCATATTCCTTATCCTCCGTTAGGCTCAATTTCTTTATCTGTAAAATGGGTTTAAAATTGCATACCTGATAAGAAAGTTAAGTGAGACACTGCAGACACACTTCCCCTGTTCAAGATACTGCAGAAATGTGAATTTTCTCCCTGACCGCCCTGCCTCCTGGCCAGGAGTGAGTGGCTTATACAAACCCTGGGATTTTTCAGTTCCTTTCATTCCCTTCCCCCTCTTTCTTACTCTCTCTCTCCTTTCCCATTCTCTCTCTTTCTTTTCCCCTTTTCTCCTTTCCCCTTCCTTTTCGCCTTCCTCTTCCTCTGCCTCCCACCTCCAAGCAGGGCCTTGGTCATCCCAGTGTGGACCCAAGGGAACTGCCAGTTCTCAGATTCCTGGGTGTGCTGGGGAGGCAACCCAGGCCAAATCCTCTTAGGACGGATCGGATTATGCCCTGCGTCATTTTGCAGCACAGATTCCCAGGTCACAGTGGTGGCATACACAGCCAGGTAGTGTCCAGCCTGGCAACCCCTGTGTACCCGGGGAATGCAGACTCCTCGGAGGGGGGCACATGGGCTGGTTTTACCTGACGGCGTCCCTGGGTTTCAATTTCCTTTCCAGGAGATCCTAGCCAGAGGCCAGAGCTTTGAGTTACACTCGGATTTGAAGTCATCTGAGAGGCCTGTGCTGTGAGAGGAACTACAGGCTCCACAGCCCAGGGCCTGGGCCCCGGCTCTGCCCAAAGCTCGGTGGGGTGTGCCGAAGCCAAGACCCCCATCTGCTGAGAGTCCAGGGGGCCAAACGAGATGCGGAGTCAAGCAGCTGTGGATGAATAAGTGAATGAATGAATGAGCGAGTGAGTGAATGAATGGTTTTCTAGGCCAAGGAATCATAATGCATAGATTATTATTTTTTTAAACATTATAAGTAATAAAAGACATACGATTAATACAGAAAGTTCAGGAAGCAAAAAACATGCAGGGACCAAACCCACCATCCCATCACCTTTCACATGAATTTCTTCAAAAGTGCCAGTGAATCCAGAAAGCTGAAAAGCAAAATATCAAACCAAAAGGCTTATTTAGCTAGGAATCACTAATTATGATGCCACAAAGATTTGTTCAGGGATGTGTCTCGCAGGCAGAATGGTTCCTTGGTCATGCATCTCAGGCCATCCCCTCTGGAGTTGAGGGAAACATGCTTGGGAAAGTCCTCTCTTCAATGACCAGTCCACATAGAATGTTCTCTCCAAACAAACTGAGGCGCTCAGCCTCTTGGGTGAGCCTAAGCTTTCCTTGAGAACTGGTTGGCACAGACACACACGGAAAGACCAACCTCACTCTCTGCCCTGCTCTCCTGGGCCAAGCCTCTCTTCTTGGGAGAGATGTTTATAGTGCCTTTTTCTGCTCTTTCTGTTCTGAGTGTCAAGTGAATCCAAAGCAGCATCAGGAGATGGAACCTCCCAGCTCAGGCAGTGCAGACACAGCTATTAGTGACCCCTGACTTGCCTTCTCTCTCATTTCCAGCTGTCAGGAATGACAGGAACAAGAAAAAGAAGGAGCCTTCGAAACAGGAATGTATGGAAAGCTATGAAATGACAGCTGAGCTGGACGATCTCACAGAGAAGATCCGAAAGGCTCACCAGGAAACCTTCCCCTCGCTCTGCCAGCTGGGTAAATACACCACGGTAAGAGATGCTTCTACCTCCAGGCTGCTGGGAGGGCACAGGCCCTGGTGCACAGATGCGCACACACACACACATACACACAAAGCATGCGCGCGCACACCCACACACTGTCTCTCTCTCTTTGCCCTGGGCCTGGAGGGGACATCCACTCAAACTCAGCCCAAGAGCGTGTGTTGGTTGAGCGGGGCCATGCAGTGGCCACCTTCCTCCCTCCGTGTGGCAGCCTTTGGACACTCTCAGTAGGATGGTGTGTCCTTTGACTCAGTCATGCGTACATGCATTCACTCGAGAAACAAGGATTGGGCACTTATTATATGCCAGGCCATGTGCGAGGCACTGGTGACATGGACGATGAAGATAAGGTTGCTGCTCACAGGATCTTAGGGTCTGGTGAAGGAGTCAAGTAAAACTAGAGAGGTGTTACACAGGTCATGACAGACACCTGTAATAGAGCCCAGGAGGGACAAGGAGTCAATCTTTTAAAAAACACTGATCCAACTGTAAGATTCAACCAAGATTATTGGAGCCCTCCCCTGGGACAAGGTCTGGCTTTGGAGAGGGTGTGTAACCCCAAAGCCAGGGTCAGGAAAAGCACAGGGTAGACGTGACCTTTTCTGAGGTAGGTGAGTGGCCCCGCTCTCCCCTCAGTGTTCTGCTGGGATTGGCTTTCACGGAGCTTAGAAGTAAAGAAAGGGGAGGAGGAGAAAGTGGGATTAAAGATAGAAAACATATGTTAGCTGGTCTGGGATGAGCCGGTAGACACATCATGAGGTACTTTAATATTTTTATGTGGTTTTTTTGCGTGTGTTATGTTCCTTGGTGTATATTCCCAGTGTGTGGCACATAAGAAACACTCAATAAATATTTGTTACGTGAATGAATGGACGCATAAATATAACTAGAATGTGTTCTGGCCTCTTTAAGTGGCTTATGCTGCTTCCCTAATATGCTAGAAAACTTACTTTAAAAAAATGTAAATATAGCATTTGCTGGTTTGGTGACTGGTGTTCTAGAGAAAGAGTAGTATGAAAAGTCATAAGGACACAGGATGAAATGGTAATGCCAAATAGAAAAAAGAACAGGGAGTGAAGCAACTCTTGGGGCACATGTAGTCATGCATCTGGATGTTAGTGCCTCATTTTATCTGTAAAACGGGAGTGGTGGCCAGGAGCGGGCCCAGAGGGTTTGCTGTGGAGGTTGTTGCTTGATCGTGCCAGGTGAGCATGAGGCTGCACAGTTAGGTGGCGTCAGCGTCTGAAGGGCTGGCCCTACAGTTAGACAAGCAGGTCTTTTGACCGAGCTGAAGACTTTGGCTCAGGAAGCAGAGGAAGAACCTAGAGCAAGAGTTCTTCCCCAACTTCAATGAGCTTATAAAGCGTCTGGAATCTCATGAAAATGCAGGCTCTGATGCAGCAGATCTGGGCTGTGGGGCATTTCTAACAAGCTCCCAGGTGACGCCGATGTGCTTGTCGTGTACAGCGACCACACTCTGAATGGCAAAAGCCATTCACCTAATTTGAGTAGCAGGACCCAGGACAGCCTTCTGGGGCCCACCCAGATCCTTGGTGTCAGGGGGAAGGAGAGACACTGGAGTGCCCAGCTCTAATCTGTGAAGCTGTTGACCTACCTGCCAAGCTGATGGAGGCGCTGGACTCCGAGACGAGCCCCCACTGGGCTTGGGGAGCACCGCCCTAACCCAGAGCAGGCTCAGAGCAGGACGAGGTAGGACACCACAAGGGAGCTTTTATTTCAACCGAAGAGGTAAGGCAGGCCCATGAGCCAAGAGACGGTGATGCCATGTATCAAGAGCAAGGGCGCTGGAACCCGATGAATGTAATTTAAACCTGCTTGATTACCAATCAGCCGTGTGACAGAGTGCAAGTTATTTAACGTCCCTCAGCCTCATTTTTCCCATCTGTAAAATGGGGATGATAGAAAATGGTTAGGGAGGTGAAACAAAACAATCCATGCGAAGCTTCCATGATGGGACCTGGAATAATCTCTGCAGCAATGGGGTGACAGAAGCAGCATCTGCCACATATTCATTCTCTGGGTATGAACTGATCCTCCAGGCACCTGGTCACCATAGAGAAGTAAAATGATTAATAACCAGTGCCAAGGAGTATATCCTTTATTTCTTTTAGAAATATTTACTGGTTTCCAACTGTATCCCTGGGACTGTATTGGGCTAAATATCAAGGTGAGTGCATTCTGACCTAAGAGCCAAGGAAACTGACCAGGGATGGCCATGGGGAAGGACAGAAGGAGAAGACGAGAGAGAACGGGTACTCTGAAATGATGGAATCGTGTTGAGAGCGAGTGGAAAGTGAGAATGAAAAAGACTTCGAGTCTGGAAGGCCGCCTGAAATTTTTTTACAAATCAGTGTTAGTTTTCCTCTTATGAACATTGTTATAATTGCATCAAGAGTAAATTCAGTCCCCAGAATGCCATGATATGCTTTTGGAGTTTAGTTCTCTATGTCCGGAATAAGTTCTAAAATAATGACTGTTTTGTCTATAAAAGGTATGTCTATTTTAATCTGTAAATAATGGAGAGAAATCAACAGTTTGTGATCAGGAGTCTTTATTATTATCATCATCATTATTATTACAGCTAATATTTATTGAATATTTACTATGTGCCAGAGGACCACGCTAAGCAGTCTATATATATTAATTTTCTTACTCTTTACGAGGACTCTATGAGGCGGGTACCGGTGCCTCTGTGTAACAGACTACAGCTGAGTAAACGGAAGTATAGAAGGGCTGACTAACTCTCCCCGTGTCTCACAGCCAACACATGGGGCTTGAATGTGAACAGTCTGACACCAGGGGCAGCCCTTGTAACCACGACGCCATTCACAGAATACATCAAGAGGGTGGTCGACAAGGTCGAAAGTGAGCAGGAGCCTTTGGGCTTCTAGTTAGGAGGAGGTAGCTGTGTCATCCAGGAATAAATCCTACTACTAGCTACAGAAAACATGGAATAAAAGAGAGCAATCAGAGTAGGAAGGGCTTCCTGGAAGTGGAAACTTTTGAGCCCAGTCACTAGGTGAGAGACGTTATATGACAATCCCTGGGATCATTTCCTCTCGTATCAGGGTCCCCTCCCCTCGACCCCAGGTGGAGGTATCTTAGTGTGGCTTAGTCAATCCCCCAGGCCCTGACTCACCTGATAACCGGGTGAAATGGTGCCCACTGGACTTTGGAGGAGGGCAGGGCAAACGCAAAGTACAGCATGTCCCCTTCTTAGAACACATGCCCTGGTATGGCCTGGCTTCACCCGGGGCCTGGGACCAAAGTGCTTCTTCAGGACAGTCCTCCCTCGTTGGTCAGCACAGCTCCTGCCCACCCCGGAATCCAGCCAGGGCTTCTGGCCAGCCTCACTGGGGCCTCTACCACCTTTCCTCCCCTCAGCCTCCCTCTGAAATCAGTAGCCTCTCCTTTCGGATCCTCATTATGCCATAGGTCTAATTCCACCTGCTTCCAGGCCAGTGAGGCTGCCTATCCAGCCTTCTCGAAGGATGCAGCAGGAGCTGTCAGGGCCCTATAATCCCAGTGACCTTGCCCAAAGGCTTCCTCTGGCTGCCAGAGCTGCTTGGCCCACATGCGCGGCTTTGACACTCCTGACTCCTGGGAGAGCCCCCACCCAATGACCCAGAGAAGCTGGTGGGTAAATGCCCAGCCTCCTTGCCCCTGGGGGCAGAGCGCCTCTTAGGATCTCTGTAAACCATTTGCCAGAGTTCTCTCATGAGGTGGCTCCCAGGTACCCACAGGGATGGTCTCCACTGGTCACCTCTTCTTCCTAGTCCCCTTCCCACTCCTCCTCCATGCTCCCTGGGGTCTCTTCTCAAATAAGCTGCTTGCATTCAAATCCTAGTCTCGGAGTCAGCTTCTGCTGACAGCTTCAGGCAGGCAGCTACCCTTAGGGCATCCAGGGCCCCTTCCCTTTCACCTCTCTCTGGGGATGTGACACCATCAATCTCGAACTGGTGCCCATTGTCCCAAGCACTTTGCAAGGACTTTCTGTGCCTCTTTGGAGCCAGCAGGGAGAGTGGAAGCACAAGTTCCATCTCTAGAGGCCGAACCCTCACCACTGGGAAGCCCGACCGCCTCTAGGTGCACGTGGCCCGTTTTGGGGAACAAGGCTGCTCAGATCCAATCTCTCACCCATATTTCTCTTTATTCTACTCTCCGTACACAGACCTAGCTCTGTTTTTATTGTAAGCAGCTTCAGATCCTTTCTGGAAGTAGGTGGGGGTATAAATAAATAAGAGCAGCCATAACACATTCTATGTAAGCTCTTAGTTCCGAGTCAAGCATTTTTTTTTTTTTTATAGAGAGCTTTTTTTAGATAGGCAGTTGCTTCCACTGCCAGGAAACTTCCTGCCATCTTCATCAGCCTGGCATCCTTGTCAGATGCCTTAGGAATAAGTGGGCAGAGAGGAATTAAAAAGGCAGCTAGCCGCCCACCTACAGATCTTTGAAACGGTTGTTCCTTTTTCTTCCCTAATTAAGGTAGATTTGGGACAAATGGTCAGGCCCCAGGAGGCAGCAAGATGGGAGGGAGAGGCAGAAATATATGCCCCACCACCCTCCTCGCCCAGGCCTGGGCAGGGTGCTCATTCCTAAGCTTCAGAGCGAGTCTCTTTGGGAAGGTTTCCAATCAGTGACCCTTCTAAAAACAAGGGGCGGGGGGAGTAGGGGTTTCCATGTGGAAAGGTGGGAAGCAAGAGAGTGACTATTTATAGATGAGCTCTCCAAAATAGAATGAGGGTGTGAACCAGAGGAAACATCCTGGCTCTGAGGGTATTTACTCTGCTTCCTGAGGACAAACCCTAGCGATTATGTCATTTGGGCTTTGGGGCCTCATAGACCCAAGTTTAAATCTTGCCTGCACTTCTTAGGAGTCGTGTGACCTTGGAATCATCATTTGAGCCTCAGGTCCCTCGGCTGTATAATGGGGTTTAAAATAGTCACGGGGTCACTGGGACAGTTAAATGAGAAAAATATTCTAGAGTGCCTTGTATGGTTTCAGGGGCAGAGAGATGTACGAAATGGGCAGGTCTCCTCCTCGTGACCCTGCTACGAACGCCTTGTCATTTTTTAGAGCCGCTTGCCCAGGTTCTGGAGAGTAACGTGGTGGGTGGGAAAGCGAGGCAGTTCCCGGCGGCAGGGCCCCGGCCCTGGCCATCTGCGTCTGCTGCTGCAACCCGGAGCTCCTCTGCTCCTCTGCTCCTCTGCCGTGTGCGGGCTGTTCATCACCTCGCAGAGCTTGATGGGACATAAGCTGTCCTCCGAGGGGCTCGTGAAGTTGAGCTATGGAGATTTAAGGAGCCCTTAATCTACTCAGAAAAATGACCACCAACAGAATCATTAAACCACCAAAAGACATTCCAGGAGACGAGTGCTTTAGAAAAGGAAGGATATTGTGAGCAGTTCCAGCCATATGTGGACTTGGCTTTTATTTTAGAAACTAACACTGTAATCAGCCAGGGCATCAGAACCTGAAACTTGGAGGTTGGCCTCCCAGGAGAAATGCTTCCGGTGGAGTGGAAGATCAGGGGAGTCAAGAGGCCTGAGTTCTGATCCCTACTCCCCCACCTTATAGTTTTCTGACCTTGAACCAGCCCTTAACTTCTGGGAGCCTGTTTTTTGCCATTAAACACACCTGCCCTGTCCGTATCACCTAGACCATTCTTTCATTTCTCAGCACATATTTACTATATACCTACTGGATCAGTGTCCTCAGGGTGCCATAACAACTGGGTAGCTAAAGACAACAGAAATGTATCACAGTTCTGGAAGCTAGACATCCAAAATCAAGGTGTTAGCAGAGCCATGCTTTCTTTGATGATTCTAGGGGATAATCCTCCCTTGCCTCATAGCTTCTGATGTTGAAGGCAACCTTTGGCCCTCCATGGCTTGTAGATGCATTAGCTCAATCTCCTGTCTTCACATGGCCGTCCTCGCCCTGTGCATCATCATATGGTCTTCCCTCAGTGCATGTCTGTCTCCGTCCACATTTTCTCTTCTTATAATTTGGGGTTACGGCCCGCCCTAATGATCTCATTTTAAGTTGGTTACCTCTGGAAAAAACACTGTTTCCAAATAAGGTCACATTCTGAAATTTTGGGAGTTAGAACTTCAACTTATCTTCTCGGGAGACACAGTTCAACTCATCACACCTACTCAGTCCAGTTTTGAGGTGCATGAACGTTTACCCTTCCATGCTTGCAGCTCTTTTGTGAAAACCAAAACCATCTGGCTGAAAACCAAATTTTGTCATCTGTTTTGTGAATTTTTAGAAACCTCTGGCTGCACATATCGTAAGTCCTCATCTCTTAAACAAAAACATTCTCTAGGGACTGGGCTAAGTACCCAGGATCTTCCTGGGTGGTAGAAAAAGGAAAAGACATTTCCAGCCAAGCAATAGCATGAGCATGGTAGGGAGTTCTGCAGAGAGTGGACTGGGTGGGAGGCAGGTGCAAAGTCTGAGGCGACAGGTTAGGGCTAGCTGGCGGGGCCTTGGTGCACTGGGATGAGGTATGTGAACGGTAGCCACAGAGAGTTAAGGGAGGTTCCTAGTCAGGAGAAGCGGTGCCAAGTGGGTGGGCCCTGGCTGCTTTGTGTCTGGCTAGAAGGCTTTGGCAAGTAGGCATGGCAGAGCTGTTGGTCTTTCTTAGATGTGCCCCTGGAGTTCAAGAAGCCATCAATGGCGCCTCACAGTAACTGAGACCACCCCAAAATATAGCATCTCTTGGCCATCCAATGCTGATCTATGCCCTCCATCCTACAGCTGTCCCATTGTGAAAGCCATACCTGTCACTCCACCAAGGTCCCTGAATCTCTGAGATACCAGGAATAAAGGGGCAGCAGCTATCCAGAGGGGCGCCTCCAAGTTCACGTCCTGGCCCTAGAATCTTGGACAGTGGAGGTCCAGGAGCACCCCTAAAACATCATCTTCAGGGGAGTCCTGCAGCAGCACCCTCGCATTTAGCCAGACTTCCAGGAAACATTTGGAGGTCCTTAGAGACCCTCGCTACCTTCCCGTCCCATCGCCCGTTGCTTAGAGCCCTCTCCACCCATGGGCTGCACCATGCCTTTAAGACAATGCCTGTCTTTCAATCCATAGCTGCAGGGTGGCTGCCAAGCTGCCTTTCTCCCCACCTGTTGGAAGCATCCGGTTCTGAGGAGAATGCTACATATGACCACTGATGGACATGCCCCAGCTGGAACATTCCAGAGTCCGTGTTATCCTAGTGCCTAGATATGTGTTTGTGGACCACAAAGAGAAACTGGCCTGCAACATTCTTTTCATGATGATGCTCAGGATCTTTTTGCCAGCTCCCGGGAGTATCTGGAGTTTCCAGCCAGGATGGAGATCACAAGTGCCACAACAGGCTTTAGGAGACAGAAAGTTAGGCCAAGTAGAATATGTTGTGACCCAAGTGTAAGAGGGGTGATGTGGTGTAGCTGTGGGGAGCCCAAGTGCTGCAGCCCGGCCCCGACTGCCTGATGTGGGCCTCAGCTTCCACATCAGCTAAACGGGACTATGATAGTAGCTACCTCATGAGGGTGTCGAGAGAGTTAAAGGGAGTTTATTGTTCACAGTGAAGCACTTTGAACAGTACCTGGCTTCAGGTAAGCCTGAGGAAGGGGTCGTTCCATAAGAAACATACCAAGTGGAGAAATGGAATGTAGGTGACAGGAACATTCTGCAAACAGAACATGAAAGGACATCAGCCTCGGGATGGTTGAAGGGCAAAGACTTCAGGCCTAGGGAAGAAGGGGGCTAACTCAGTGGTGCACCCAGCATTCCCAGGGACTCTTAACTGTTCCTTCTGTCTAAGAAATTTATTTGAATTCCTCTTTAGCTAAAAAAAAAACAAGAAACAGCCCCGATTAAACCACTGTAGTGCCCGGGAACTGCCAAATGGGATTTTAAAAACACTGGTGACTCTCACCTCCATTTATGGGTCTCATTTTGAAAGTAAGTCCAATCAGAAAAGGAGCAAGTGGCAGCAAAGAACCAAGCCTGCAGAAGAAACGGACCCATTTTCATGGCAAAATGGCCATTTAATTGGATTTCATAGTGAGGTTGGGCCCTTCTGCGACTAAAGATGGCCCTAGGGGACTTTAGGGCGGGCCCTCCATCTGGGCCCCTGCTGCACAGCATTCTGGGAGGGCAGGCCAGGCCTGCGGCCTGGAGAGGGGCTTCTCCCCCAGGGAGGAGGAAAGAGCGCAAATTTGGGGAAGACCTGCCTCTCCCCCTTCTGCTTGGGTTCTGTTTCTCAGCTGCCAGCAAAGGCCTCTCCTCACCGCCCCGTTTTCTCATTCTCCTTCTCTCCCTCCCTCTCCCCTAGTTTCAGAAAAGCTACAGAAAAACCACACATCCTCAGTGCTCCCTCTAACCGCTTCCATTACCAACCAAACCAGGCCATGCTCTCCGTTTGCCTCAGCTGGAAGATAATATATAAGCCATTTTAAACCTCATGCCTATGAATCCAGCAACCAGTATAATAAAACACCAGGTTATTTTGTGTTTTATTAACTGCCTCTTCCCTTCAGTTTGCATAATAGTGAGTGAGATTTACATGCCGTTAAGATGGCTGTGCATTATTTTTAATGGAAGGTACGACAGGCTTCTCTCTCTCTCAGCCCGGTGTGTGATAAAGTAACCTCATATGATGCTGATGAAGATTTCGTTCACACTTGCTGGGTCGGGGCAATGTCTTTTTTTCCAGATGGATACTCTATTGTTAAATGATTTTCTGCTGTAAGCTCTCCTCTCTGTCCCTCTCTATCGTGTCTTCCTCCGAACCGGATAAACTGCCTATTAAATTTAATTACAGTCCGAATGGCACACATCTTGATCTTATGTTCCCCCGAGTGTACTGTATTCCACCAAGGTCCTTGAGAAAAGAATACAATAAATCTTGAGGATGCATGCCTACTTTTTGCAAAGCATGTTGCGGGAGGCGACGTGAACCATCACTTTTTCTAGGGCATCTATGTAGAGCATCTATGGCATCCTTTATGCAGATATTTCTTCTTGTTTTTCCTCACCAGCGTTAGAAACAAAGCTAGTTTTATTGACTCTGTAGACTGATTTCCAGTGGTGAGGAACCAAAGACCTTGGTTTGGGATGCATGGTACCCTTTAGTGAACTACTTATATTTGTCAGAGGTCCAAACGCCAGGCCTGAGGGGCGGGGGGAGCTTGACTTTTGTTGGATTGTTCTGTTCTGCCTCTAGAGGCAGCAGAGGCCTCATGAGTAGGCCCAGGAGAGTCTCATCCTCAAAATGTTACTTGTCCTGAGACATTCCAAATAAGCAAGGATTTGTGGGAACTTCATTCACACATTGCTTTATTCATCAATATTTATTGAGCACCTACTATGTACCAGATCCTGTTCCAAACACTGACAATACAGCAATGAAAAATGAGACAAGAAGCCCCTGTATAATGAGTAAGCATTAGGGTGGTTAGGAGAATGGGGTACGGAGTCTGGAATGTGGAAGGCTCAGTAATTTTCGGTAGAACAGTCTAGGAGGCCTCAAAAGAAAGTGACATTGATTAAAGAAAGACAAGAAAGAATGAGCAAATGCATCATACAGATATCTGGGGAAGGGCGATCCAGGTGAAGGGAACAGCCAGTGCAAAGACCCAGAGGCAGGAGCGTGCCCCACTTGTTCAAAGAGAGTTAAGAGACCTTGTCACTGGGTGGGCAGGGGGTGAACTGGGGGAAGGTGAGAAGAGACAAGGTCACAGAGCAGGGATCAGATCTGGGAGAACCATGCTGGCCATTGAAAGAACTTTGACTTTTAGTCCGAGATGAGAAATCATTGGAGATTTTGAGCAGCAGAGTAACTTGGTCTGGCTTGTGTTTTAAAAGGGTTCCTTTCAGTCCTTTGGTAAGAACAGACTGTAAGGAGGCCAGAGTGGGATGCAGAAGACCAGTGAGGAGGCTGTTGCAATAATCCAGGCAGGAGGTGGTGGTAGTTCAGACTAGGATGGTGACAGTGGGAACTTCTTCTCTGTCTTGACAGTTTTGGGGCTGGGAGGTACAGAGAATGTGAAACTTTCAGACTTAAACTGTCTTAAGCTATAACTGCACATTAGTCAGAATTCATCTTGCAGCAAGCGATAGAAACCGAAGTTAAATCAACTTAGATCCAAAAAAAAAATTCTGGTGTGAATCAGGCATGGCTGGATCCAGCAGCTCAATATCTTCAGGACCCGGCCAGCCTTCTTCTCTCTTTCCATCATTCATCTCGGCTGTCCTCTAAATTGGCTTCATTGTTAGGAAGGCCCTCTCCACCTGGTGGCCCCTCACTGACAGAGAGCTTCACTTCCCTAATTGTTCCAACCAGAGTATCAGAATTAAGCCTCATTGGCCAGTTCTGGATCACCTGTTCTGTTCTGAACCAATCACTGTGGCCAGGAAAAGCAAAGGCTCTGATTAGCCAAACTAGAGTCAAGCACCCTCCCTACATTTGAGAGGGTTCAACAGCCCCACACGAACCCCAAGGGCTGAGAAGGAGGGAGGAGTAGTCCCCCAAATCACTCTAGAGGCAGAAGAGGGATGGCAGAAGGCAGAGATCCAAGATGGCCATTCAGTTGCATTCACATCAGCGATCCTGTACTGGAGATTATAGAAAGAAGAAAAGAAAAGAAAAACAAAAACACTTTCCCAGATATGTCGAAGTGAGGTTCTAGCCAAAAGTGGAGGCCTTTAGTAATTTCTGGCAAGTTCATAGTAGTGTTCTATTTCCTGTCTGGGCTGTGAACATCTTTTTTGCTGATTAAATGAGGAAAGATCGGTTGAGGCTTATCTTTTATTTCTGTTATGAAAAATTGTAGACATAGTATGAAAGTAGAGAGAATAATGAACACCCATGATCACTCCACAGCCGACTCCGTTTCCTCATCTATCCATTCTCATACACGCTCTGCCCATTACTTATTATTTAGAAGTAAATCACAAAGATCTTATTTTTTCTGTAAATATTTTAATATGTGTTTTAATGTAGACATTTCTGCAAACAGAAGCATAACAGCAATGCTGTCGTTACTCTTCCGAAAATAAACATCTCAAACACCTTAATATCTCAGATCTCCAATTTAATCATAAAGGTCACAATTTCTTTTTTTATTTGAGTTTGAATTCAGATGGTCTGCAGCTTGTAACTGGTTCATCAGTGTCCTAAAAATATTTTTTTCCTAAGTCAAGTCTACGGGGTGTAATTTACATGATGTAACATTTATTTATTTAACGGTATAGTTTTATGAGTTTGACAAAAGTGTGCAGTCCTGTAACCACCACCCAAATCAAGACATAGGATATTTCTATCACTCCACAAAGCCCCCTTGTGCACCTTCGTGCTAAACCATCCCCCACCCCAAGCCCTGGGAACCAATGCTCTGTTCTCCGTCACTGTAGTTTTGCCATTTCCAGAATGTCATCTGAATGGACTCATTCTGTGTGTAGGCTTCTGTGCCTGTCTTCTCTCACCTGGCTCGATATTTGTACAGTTCATCCGTGTTGCAGGGTGTGTCAGTGCATCCTTCATTGTCACCGCTGATTAACCCGCCATTGCCTAGTCATGTCACAACTGCGTCATTTGTTAGTTAATGAGCACGTGGGTAGAGTTGCTTTTAATCTGTAAGTTTCTCTACCCATTTCTCTGTATTCCCTTTGCAATGTATTTGTTGAAGAAACCAGTTTGTTGGTTTTATGGGGTCTCTGACATCCTGGGTGTTGACTGTCACATCCCCCACGGTGTGGTTTAGCACGTTCCTCTGTTTCCTCCGTTTTCGTATAGTTAGAACTAGAGGCTCGCTCTGATTCAGATTTGGCAGTTTCATGGTTGGTAGTATATGTTTCCATCAGGACACCGAATGACAGGCTGCCTCTTTTTAAGATATTAGCAACTGCTGATGGTCAGTGCCTACAGCCATTAATTCATCAAGGTTATAACATGTGACTCCTCATCCCATTATTCCTTCTTCACTTATTAGCTGGAATAATTACCCAGATTCCCCTCATCTGTTACTTGATTATCCAGTGGTACAGGGATAAGATTTTGAGCATTTTTTAAAAGATAAATGCGAGCTAAAAACTCAGCCATGCCACTAGGAAGCTCCCTGATTAAAACCGAAGAGCCAGCACATAAATCGGAAGCATGTTGAGTTCTCTGCCTTCTGTTGGGCTTCCCAGAAATTAACCTTGATGGTATTTTTTCTCCTTCTTAGAATTCCAGTGCTGACCATCGAGTCCGACTGGACCTGGGCCTCTGGGACAAATTCAGTGAACTGGCCACCAAGTGCATTATTAAGATTGTGGAGTTTGCTAAGCGTCTGCCAGGCTTCACCAGCTTGACCATCGCAGACCAAATCACCCTGCTGAAGGCCGCCTGCCTGGACATCCTGGTATGTGCCCTTCCGAACTGCCAGATGGGGGTCGGGGCAGGGGAAAGAAGGGATTGAGATGCTTTGAAGACCTCCAGAGGCTTCGGTTTGCCCAGCCTCTCTTCCTGCCTCCTCCTTTGCACACCGAGTACCATCCTTGCTGCCTGCATCTCAGTTCAATTGCCAAAGGCTCAGAGATCCCCTGGATTGGTTGGAACCTTCCTACCCTCTCTACCCAGTGTGGGAACCCCCTCTACATGAGCTTGGGAAAGGGCCCAGCCAGTCTTGGTCACAGGCCTCCAGTGACAGCTTGCTCACCCGTAGCCCCTTCTGTGGGACAGACCTGTAGTTCTTTGAAAGGTCTCCCAGCTAAACCTCCTGGAGGTGGCACATAGCAGCCTTCTCCTACCCTCTGATCTCACACCACCTCCCATCGGTGGCCTTGGGAAAATCCTTTTCTTCTGTGGGCCTCAGTTTCCCCAACTGTGCAAAGGGGATTCCTGTTGCCTCTCCACTGCCTGCTATTCTCACACTGTTGCTTCCAGGGTCCTAGAACGGGTAAGGACGCTGTCACACCTTGTCCTTTGCAGG
>NW_006431210.1:1682242-1731192 GCF_000325575.1 Pteropus alecto
AAAATACACACTACAATTGAACATACATACACACACACATACACACACAATCCTGCTCAGGAGAGAGGACCCTGGGCAGTTTGGGAGTTGGATCTTAGAAGGAGTGGTAATGATTACTCAGTAACTTACAGGTGCCAGGGATCCTGAGACTATATATGGTATTTTTTTTTCTTCTCATAAAATCGGTGGGTCTGGGATGAACCTAGGAACATTCAGAAAAAAAAGCAAAACATGAAAACAGCATTCATCTATCACGTACCCACACCCCGTAGAGTTTGCAGACCTCAGCTCATTTGTACCTCAGCCAACTTGGTGACCTGGGGATGGAGATCTGGCCCATTTTACAGATAAGAAGCTGGAGGTTAGGCTGGTCTCCTAAATCAGGGGTGTGCTAGAGGCAAACGCAAGGCCCAAATCCTTGGACTCCAAAGCCATGTGAGGAAGTGCAGACATAAACGGATTGGAAGCATAAACAGGGTGGGAGGTTTATGGTGTGAGAGGCATGGGCCACAGGGAGAGAACCAGCCAGACCGCCAGGGATTAATAAGGCATCTGGAGCTAATCAATAATGACGTTGATAATGAGCTAGTAGAATAAGGAACTTTTTAATGCTTTGCTCATGAGTGTTTCAAGTGTAGCACTCAGTAGAGTTTCCCCCAAGCCTCGGTACACCCCAAGACATTAGTGGAGACTGGAGTTATTGCCAGATGATTAGAGGGACCCCCAGAGGCCCAGAGTAGCTAAGTGATCTGTGAGGTGACACACAGCAAGCCAGTGTCTGCACCAAGACAGGCTGTGAATTCTGACTCCCTTGCTGGTGCATGGCCACCCAGAGGATATTGAAGCCTTCCCAAAGCTCAGGCTCTAGTTTTGGCCTTCCGCTTGCTTCTTAGCTCTCCTTTTGTCTAGCTGCTCATTTCTGTTTCCCTCAACTCCAGTCCTTTGGAAAAGATGGAATGAGTGGGATGCTTTGAGATCCCCTAGGGGAGCTTCTGATTTGCACAACACCACCTGCTAACCATCAGCGTGCTTATATGCAAACCCCCCCCCCCCCACAAAGGCCCCTCCAACACCAGCAGCCATCTTCCCACATCTCACATTTACACTGTACTACATGGAGCTCCCGGGTTTGCGTGTGGATCTAAGAGTTGGCCCTTAGCTCCTCGGTGGAGACAGGGACGACAGGGACTCATTTCCGTGACCTTGGTCAAGTTCTTTAACCTCTCCAAGCCCCAGTTTACTGGTCTGTAAAGTAGGAATACAAATCAAAAAGGCATCAACTAAGGTAATTCCTTAAATGGGCTTAAATACAATCCGTGGATATAAGCAGGGGTCATGCAGGAGGTGCCCAGTCGGTGACATGGAAAGCAGGGACAGAGCTGGCATGAGCCCAGGGCGGTAATTTCAGCCTCTGTGGCAGGAGTCAGGAAACTTTCAACTATTCCTTCCCACCTCATGAGGGTGAGGGGTTGGGGTGGAGATTGGGATACAATAGGCAGAGGAGGAAAAAGCCATTGCAGGGGAAGGGCAAAAGCCTTCAGTCATATGAGATGAAGCAGAGGAATACATATTTGGCCCCAGACAAGAGCTCATTTACGAGAATTTTTAGAGAAGGCCGTGAATCACGAGATCCTGAAAATGCACAACTTCAAAGAGCATCTCTTAGACAAGGATATCAACTGGCTGAGCTGTTTGGAAGAATCTTCTCATCTAAGCCATTGATGTGTGGATAGGGTGAGACAGAGAGACCAGGACAACAGACAGACACGGGCTGAGGTTACTCTCAGCCCCTAGCAGGGAAAGTCAAGGTTGTGCCAAGGGTCACCAGCCTTGACCTGGCGCCACCCGTTCATGACCTCCAGTGCATTGTGTATATGCGGTTTGTCCCTGATGCCCGCCTGCCTTCAGGGCTGGCACTGTGTTGGGCTGCTGAGGTCCCTAGTGGAGGGGCCGGGAGGGGAGGGAGTTGATTTATCATGAAGAAGTGAGAGCCGCTCAGAAAACAGGTCTAAGGGACAGGATAGCCTTGAGCCGGTCCTGCCCTTACTCCCAGCCACACCACCCTCCAGAGGGTTTTCCGTCTCACACTCTGCTGGTATGGAGCCCAAAGCCAGGCTTCCCTCTCGAGGCTGAGGAAAGGGGGTGCTGAGGCCCAGCAGTGAGTTTCATGATTTTCCACAGGGACCAAGTAGCCAAAGGCGCTGGTAAAATGGGCCAGCTCTTCAAAACCATTGCTTGTAGATTTTTGCATTTCTTTTCTCACCCAAGAGTTAGGCATTCTAGCTTTGTGTTTGGGACAAGAAAGGAAGCCTCCAAGAGTGGTTCCTTCGCCTGAGTTCTGTCCTCATGTTTTCCTCCTGGCCTACTCTCCTTTCCCTTTCCTCTACCCCGTTTCTTCTGCATCTCCCTCTCAGCTGCCTCTTCTCTGCAGATAGTTAGGATCAAGTCTCTCTTAACTTAAAAATCAGAGAAAACAATGCTTACGGCTATCTGACGCTCTGGTTTCTCTCCTCTCCTTCCCGTTCTCCTTCCCTCTCTTCCTTCTGCAAATTCTGAGGACCTACTGTGTTCCAGGCACCATTCTAGGCTCTGATGACAGAGCAGTGAACAAAAGAGACAAAAATCTCAGCCCTCATGGAGCTGACCTTCTCCTGGGGGAGACGGATAATAAGCAAGCGAATAAATAGGCGATGTCTTAAGTGCTACAAAGGAACATAGAAGCAAGATCAACAGATGGAGCCTGACTGAGGTGGGCAGGAGTTGGGTTTTGTAGTGTGGTTAGGGAAGCAGGTGACCTTTGAAGGGACCTGAATGAAGGCACAGAAAGAGCCAGAACTAGTAAATGATACAGGTCTGAGAGATGTACAAGTAGAAGGGGGACCTGGAGAGTGTGGAGCTCAAAGGCCCTGGTGCAGGGGAGGCCTGGGGTGGGGGTGGTGGGAGAGGAGCAGTGAGGAAGTGAGTGTGCCTGGAGGGGAACACGTGAGGGGAGCCGAGGACCTGGATCCGAGAGGAAATGGGGCCTGAGTGTGCACGTGGATTTTCATTCTCTGTGTCGTAAGGAGTCACTGGGTTTTGACCAGGGGTGAGCTATGGTCTGACTTTTGTTTCAGATGTTCATTCTGTCTGTCTTGTCATACAGCATGAATAATTGTAGGTTGAAGGAAGAAATCCCATGCATATTTAATGAGCACTTACTATGTGCCAGACACTGGCGATGTGATGGCAGAGGAAAGATGAGGCTTTGTCCTCCTGGAATTTGCAGTCCAGCCCTTCGACCAGCCCGAGGCCTGCTCCCACCTTTACCTCGCTCGTCTCCCCAACCCCTTCTTGCCCTGCATGGCTCCACATCAATCCAGCTTCCCTTTGGCTCACCCTGGGTGTTGGTAGTCGTTACCAGTGTGGGCTCGGAAGCCAGCTTGCCTCGGTTCAAAATCTGGCTTACTAGCTGTGTGACCTTGGGAAAACTACTTTCTCTCTCTGAGCTTCAGTTGCCTCATACTGAAAATGAAGGTTGTGACAGAAGCTTCTTTTCAGGGTCTGAAAAGAATGAAATGAGTGTGCATAGAGGGCGTGACAGTGTTTGGAACATCATAGACCTCGATTATCTTGCATGTTATTATTGGTAAGCCTCGCTGTACCCTCCAGGGGATTCTGTTATCATCCCCATTTGCAAATGAGGCAGCCAAGGCCCAACTGGAAGCCAGAGGCCCATAGGGATTCCCCAGAGGTCCCTTTATCTAGACTATCCTACGTTCAATCCCCACCCCCAACCTACCCCTTCCTTCCTGGCCAACTCCTCATCTCGGCTTAAATGCCACCTCCTCAGAAATGTTTTTCCTGACCAGCCCCTCGATTCTTCCTCCCTCCTCATTGGTCTCTCACGTTGCACTTAAAACATCTTGTACTATAATTAGAAATGTATTTACTAGTGTCTTCTACACTGAACTGTTGGCTCAGTGAGGACAGGAACCATGTTGGGGTTGGTCACTGTGGCAGAGTTCCAGGCACAAGAGATATTCTGTGGATATTTGTGAATGAATGGAAGGATGGATGAGCAAATGAATTCAAGATCAAAATTGGAATTCCAGGATACGGGCTGCCTTCTGGGTATTGCGTCTATGCAAGCTGCAAGTGTGAGGTCTTTCCCTGTGGGACACGCAGGGCCTCCTTGGGTCCTGCCACCTGCTACCCTCACTTCCCCAAGGAAAATATTCCCACGCCACTCACAGCAGCACCTGGCTTCTGGTGACGCCAAAGTGACTGCCCTGCATGACTTCAAAACATCACCTGTAGCTCCTGAGGTCCTGGGGACCTTGTTGCTGTACAGCCATGGAGGGCCATTCCCACATGAACCTGTCCCTCTGCGCCCTCCCAAGGACTCAATAGAGTCAAGACTCCAGCCTGGAAAGGAGCAAGGTCTGGCCTTGGAGGCCCACAGCCCAAGTTCAGGCTTCAGCATTGCCTCTGGCCACTTGTGCCACCATGAGGAGGTCTTGTGTCTAAGTCTTGGCTTCCTCACCTGTGGGTGTGGAGCAGTTACCCCAGCAGTCCCTGGAAGCCAGTGTGACGCAGGCCTTGTAGTGGTCGAGAGGGTGCGCTCTGCTACCCAGAAACTGTATGAATTTAGGGAAGCTATGTGACCTCTGTAAGTCTCAATTATGTTTCTAGTAAAATGGGTATAATAGTAGCTCCTTCCTAATAAGGCTGTTGGGAGACTCGATTGGGTTAATGCCTGTGGGACACTCAGCATACTACCTGGCACATAGTAAGTGCTCCTTTAAATTAGCTATCATGAGTATCAATATTGAGTAAGCCTAGATTGTCACACACACACGATTTGAAGTTGTGCTGCCCAACAGGGTAGCCACACGCCACCTGTAGGAGGAGGTCTGTTTTTAAGACTTGTGCCACCATGATGTGGGTGTGGAGCAGTTACCCCGGCAGTCCCTGGATGGGAGTGTGACACAGGCGGTGTAGTGGTCGAGAGGGTGCGCTCTGGAGTCAGAGTCCCCGGGTTCAAATTCCCGCTCTGCTACCCAGAAACTGTATGAATTTAGGGAAGCTATGTGACCTCTGTAAGTCTCAATTATGTTTCTAGTAAAATGGGTATAATAGTAGCTCTTTCCTAATAAGGCTGTTGGGAGACTCGATTGGGTTAATGCCTGTGGGACACTCAGCATACTACCTGGCACATAGTAAGTGCTCCTTTAAATTAGCTATCATGAGTATCAATATTGAGTAAGCCTAGATTGTCACACACACACGATTTGAAGTTGTGCTGCCCAACAGGGTAGCCACACGCCACCTGTAGCTGTTGAGCCCCTGAAGTGTGTTTGTGGTCTAAAGTGCTATAATTGTAAAATACACGTAGGATTTCAAAGACTTAATATGGAAAATATCTCCTTAATGATTTTTTATATTGATTACATGTTGAAACAAAAATATTTTGGATTTATTAGGTTAAATTAAATATGCTATTAAATTTAATTCTATGTTTCTCTTAACATTTTAAAAATAATGGCTCCTAGAGTGCTGGTCTAGGAAGCAGTCACTGTAAGACGAGTCTCATGCCCCTAGCATGTGCATTTCCTTCCCAGGAAAGAAAGGCAGGCTGGTGGCAGGTCCCACTGGGGAAAACATTTTGTTCCCATGAGCTCATACAATAGGTACTGTGTGTTGCCAGGGAAGACGGCCGTGTACAGCCCTGTATGTGCTATTGTTATTATTATCACTACTTCGACATTCCCACAAGCACTAGAGGATAAATAGTCAAATCAGATCAGGATTTGCCCACAGTTGCCAAACGCAATTAGTGCAGAGGCTGAGATGGGTGAGCGATTTGAGCTTTCTCCTTTGCCTAAAAACTTAGAAATCCATGGATGCCCCCTCCGGGGTTTATGAGGTGGGAGAGGTTCTGAAGAGGGGATCCAGTTCATTTATTCAACAGGTATTCATGGGCCACCTGCTGTGTGGATGACATTGCCCTAAGTGCTAAAGAAACAGCAGGGAGCAAGACAAATAGAGATCAGGCTCCTTCTAGGAGCTCATCTTCTAGAAGGCGATAGGTCAGTAAGCTCAGAAAGAGACAGTGCTGTGGAGAAAATAAAGCAGGGTGATGGCTCATGCTATGGAATACTACACAGCAATGAAAAAGAACTACTGCTACCTGCGCTAATCTGGAAAATCTCATGGATTTGGTATGGATTGAATAAAAGCCAGACACAAGAGAGACTATACTGTGAGGTTCCATTTATCTAAAGTTCCAGAACAGGCAAAACTAATCCACAGGAATAAAGGTCAAAGTAATGGTTACTTTGGGGGAAGAGGTTTGATTGAGAGGGGCCAAGGGAGCCTATAGGTGGTAGAGCCATTCGTATCTTGCTCTGGGCGGTGGTTACACAGGTGTATACTTTGGGAAAATGCATTCAGCTACACTCAAGTGTGTGCATAGCTCAAGACAAATATGTTGTCGTAGTTATCTATTACAGTGTAACAGGTTACCACAAAACTTAGCAGCTTAAAACAATAATTGTTATTATCTCCCACAGTCCCTGCCGGTGAGGACCTGACTTTAGCTGGTTGGTTCTGGCTCAGTGTCTTCATAAGGTTGCAGTCCAGACACGGGCTTGAGGCTGCATTAGCTGAAGGTTTGACAGGGGTTGGAGGGGCTGCTTCCAAGGTGGCTTATTACATGTGCTTAGTTAGTACTGGTTAGTGATGGGAGGGCTCAGTTCCTTGCCATGTGGACCTCTCTGTGGGGATTGCTTAAGTGTCCTCATGACACATCAACTGGCTTTCCCCCAAAACTAGAGATTTAAGAGACCAAGCAAGGAAGAGGCCATGATGCCTTTTATGACCTCATCTCCAAAGTTACGCCATCACTTCCACTGTATTCTTTCATTAGAATCAAATCACAGTCCAGGCCACATTCAAGGAGAGGAGAATGACGCTCCACTTCCTTAAAGGACCAGTAGCAGCAAATTTGTGGGCATATTTTAAAACCACCATACATGCTATACCTCAATTTTAAAACAATTTTATATCCCATTTCCGCTCCAAAATAAGGCGATATGATAGGAGGTAATGGGTTCAGGAATGTGTGTTCACTGTGCTTTCTGAGGAGGTGACATCCGAGCTGAGCTCTGAGTAGGAAGAGTCAGCCACATGAAAATCAAGGGGAAGGCATCAAAGGCAGAACAGCGAATGCAAATGCTTTGAAGCAACAATGAGTTGGAGATTCACAAAGAGGACCGATATGACCCAAAGTTAATGAGCAAGGGGAAAGGAGGGACAGTGGTGAGGTAGTTGAGGCCATGGAGGCCACAGGAAGAAGGCTGCATTTTAAAGATCTAAAGATGACTAAAGGCCATCGGAGGAGTTTTAGCAGGGGAGGAGAGGTCTTTTCTGATGAACGTTTTGAACAGTGTGCTCTGGCTCCAAGAGCAAAAGTGGAAATAACAGAATGGTTAAGAGGCCCTCACTGGAAGAGAAGCAATGGTGGCTTGGATTAGGGTGGTGGTCATATGGACAAGGAGAGAAGTGGACAAGTCCCTTGCTCTGCCTATGGGATGTCAGGTGCTCCGATCCTCCCAGGGCTCATGCCTCAGGCAGTCTGCTCTCAGGAAGCGCCCAGAAAGCAGTGGAAAGATATCCGTTGTCTTTGCTGAAGGCAGGAAGAGAGGGCCCCTCTCACTCTGAGATGGACCAGCTTTGCCCATCAACAGAGCTCTGTGTCATCTGACAGGGCCCTTCTTTGGTGAGTCAGCCTTGCTTGGGCTATTTTTCACCCGTCTCATGGGACTTGCGTGTTCCTCTTTCCAGATGAAATACCCTCCTTTTAAACAAAGGATGTTTTAATCCTGGAGAAGCACTTGGTGGTTGCCAATGACATTTGACTTGAGTGTGACAAAATGAAACTCCTTGGTTTCCCACATGGCAGGCCTGGCCTGAGCCGTGAGGAGGCTGCCTGCCCACTGGGCCCAGCGGGGGCAGGGTGGGGCGGAAGCTCCCTGATAAAAGAAGACATTGAGCATTCTTCCATCTCAGGCCATGTGCCTTCCTCTCAGGATGGCCCATTTATACTTGGTTTTGGTTTTGGACTTCCTAGAGAGAGAGGCAACAGTACATAGTTTCAGTGCTTCATCAGAATCCAAATATTTTCCAGCATTTGCAGAGGAAAAACCCTTCCAAAGGGAACAGTACGAAGGAGACGTTTGTGCCCTGTACTTTGGACTTGGATCTCTAAGTGAGCCGTTGACAGCTTGCAACTGTCTTAAATCCTGGCCTAGTTCTTTCCAACAAATATCCGGTTTGTCTCATTCCTGCAGGACAGATCTCATGCATTCCCATTTTGGCAGTGCACTAAAGCTGTAAAAACTTATTTAGTACCTATTTCATTCCAAACTGGAAATGTTTCTGGAGATTTTGAGCCCATGAATACTGAGCACACTGACTTTGCCCATCACGTGAGAGCTCCCTGCGTAGGCGGTGCTTCCTGTGTTTCTACAGGTGGTCGACGGAACACTGGGCTGGGCATTAAGAGTCCTGGTCCTGCTTTGGCACCATTAGCTGTGTGACCTTGAGCACTGCACTTCATATTCCAGGGCTTTCAGGAGGATGTAAAGCTTCTGCCTTTGCTGCCTGATGTTGGGAATGACTTCCTACCCCAGCAGCTACTAAGATGAAGTACAGCAGGTTGGCCAGTCAGGAACTCAGAGGAAATGACTCAGCTGGCTCAGACAGGTCCCTGGGCAAACTTATCTGAGAGGTGAAAATGACCAGCAGCCAATGAAGAGGAATCTTTGTGATGTTTTGAAAACTACTTGCATTCATGATGGGGTGCTTTCCTGTTCATTGCGCCACTTGATTAATCATATAATAGGAACATTTAAGGAGCTCGAGGACATGTCCTGATTTACACATGAAAAGTTTGTAGGATACAGGCCACAGGCCATATGCACTTTTATACCAGGTAGGTCACGTGAACAGCTATGCAGGTTTGTGCACTGCACAAAGGCACCCAGCCCAGAGAAATGAGGCTAATATCCAAATCAGTGCCAGGCCAGAGGTCATCTCTCCTTAGCGAGGCATCTGAGTTTGGGTGAAGTGAAATGAGATGGCTGTGGAGCAGAAGTTAAGAGCCAAGTCACTGGAGACAGAGAGTGAATCATGTAGTGACTTGTAGTGACTTGACCTAGAATAAGCTACTTGGGTTTGTTTTCTCATCTATGAAGTGGGACCATAAGAATACCTAACTCATGGGCTGATGAGAGAATTAAGTAATATATAAAAACATGTAGCATGGTTGCTGGCATGTAGTCGTAAACAGTAACTATCTTTAAACATTAACTGTCACTCTGTGTCGGAGGTGAGGCGTGCTAATCATTCACCCTTCTCCTCTCAGGAGATATCTGACTCCAATGTCTTCTTGATGAGAAGAAGACATTTTTATCAACTGAGCATCTGGGAAAAATTCTGATCTCCCTTAAACTTACTGGGTTTTTTAACTCTTGTCTTGGTGGGATTAATTTCTCTGTGCTTCAAGGAGCTCCGAGCCTTTTGCAGAGGGAAAAGTCAAGTGTGGAAACCCGACTGGCAGAGGGGCCTTCATGGTTGTTGATGCAAAAATGTGCTTCTGGGTGGATAAGTGCTCTGGATACATGGAGCTCCGTCCAGCAGTTAGGATTGATAGGGCAATCGGAACACAGCTGGGGTTGCTTATACACAGAAACAAGGCCTTTTGTAGTTTACTATGCTCTGAGCAAGGCCCAGAGGCACAAGCATTGAGCAGGTGACTGCATGGTAGCAAGTGTCCTAGGGTAGCTAGCAGAGCCATATATCAAGGGCATGTCAGGCGGGATTGGGAGACTGTAGTAACGTGACCCAGGCTTCTTGCCTATAGAAATTCCACCCATACATCTGGGCTTAGTCGAACTGCTGCCTCTTCTCCATCAATCTGCTCTTGATTCCCCCTGACGAGATCTGAGCTTCCCTTCTTCTGAACTCCCTAGCTCCTTGCTGGTTTCACTCCTGCTCCTTGCATTATAGTTGTCTTGGAACTGTGTGATCAGAGACATCATGGAAGAGGAAGCCTAACTTGGGTTTGAATCAGATTAAGCCACATGTTAACTGTGTGACACTGGGTACATGCCCTAACCTTCCTGAGCCTTCCATCCCTAATCTATAAAATAATTCACTTCACTGAGTCACTCGAAAGATTGAATGTAGGGCATGTGTAACACTTGATATACACTAGGCATGTAATAAATGATAGATATTGTCCTTATGGAAAGAGTAGGCTGTAAGCTCTTTAAGAAGAAAAGAACCGAATCTTATTTTTTTTATCCCCAGCACCTGGCACAGCACCTGGGACATAAGTAGGTACTCAGTAAATGTTTGACTCCAATAGATTACTTTTAGCACAGATATCTCAAAATTTCTTTTGCCCTATTTATTATTCCCTAAAGTAATTTTAATCCATTTTGACTTCTATACTCTATTAATGAACGAGCCGAAGACATTCAACATCTGAGAGGGGTATAGAATTCATGTGATGCAGGAGCTCCTTGGAAACCCTCATGTTATCGCCTGCCTAGATTTGATTCATGCTGTCAGGACAGGCCAGCTTTGATGACCCATCAAATCTTTTTTTTTTTTTTTCCAGATCCTTAGAATTTGCACCAGATATACCCCAGAACAAGACACCATGACTTTTTCAGATGGCCTTACCCTAAATCGAACTCAGATGCACAATGCTGGATTTGGTCCTCTGACTGACCTTGTGTTCACCTTTGCCAACCAGCTCCTGCCTTTGGAAATGGATGACACAGAAACAGGCCTTCTCAGTGCCATCTGCTTAATCTGTGGAGGTACCAACTACCTAGAAAACCCTCATGAGATTCCACGAAGAACAACTTACACTTGTAATTTATAGGAAATTCCTCATCTCCATTTTGGAGTTGTTTTGCTTGGAAAAAGACATAGGAATAAAGCCAGGCATGCATGGTTGGAGTTTGTTGCATTTTTCCACACTGTTATAAATTATAATGTATTTGGGATTTTTCTGCTCTGAAATACCAAAATACTATTTCTCCAATTGCCACAGGTATTTTTTAAAAGGTGGAATCAGACTATTGTAAAATAAAATGCCTAGGGACATTTTAATGATGACTTGCATATGCTATTTGCTAATTTAGTGACTGGGAATACAAGTCTTTGGGTTGGCCCCCTACCAACCTTTGAAGAACTGGGATAAAATACAGCTTTCTTTATAGTGACCCCTACTGGCTCGCAGGAGGCTGAATCATAAGTGGTTAGAAAGTAATGGCTTTAATTAGGGGACCAAATTACCTTGTTTTTTATAACCATCCTGCTCAAGGTTTGTTTTAATTCAGTTCAGTAGTGACATCTTCTGGTCATGAGAAGTAATTTTATCCCTGGGACAAAAGCAGCCAGCCATCAAAATGTACTCTCTACCAATAGGGGGACAGTCATTTTCAAGTATCACAGCTTAAAGCAGTTGCATATATCTTGAAATTTGTATCTGTGATTGGATCATCAAATCAATAAAGTCATAGAATAGTAGGAACAAAGAAGAGTGGAAATGGAAAGAAACCATCTAGCCTTGAAAGTGCATAACTCTTTCTGTCCGATACTAATTATTTCCTATTTTATTTCTGGTATCTAGACCGCCAGGACCTTGAGGAACCAACAAAAGTAGACAAGCTACAAGAACCATTGCTGGAAGCACTAAAAATTTACATCAGAAAGAGACGACCCAGCAAGCCGCACATGTTTCCAAAGATCTTAATGAAAATCACAGATCTCCGCAGCATCAGCGCTAAAGGTGTGTCTTTAGGGTCTGCACGGTATTCCAAAGTGGGCCTGCGTCCTGAGTTTCACTGTGTTTAAACCCCATGTTTTAACTTAGGACATCTGATAAGATACCTTTTTGTTGTTTTTGTTTTAGAATTCATTTCTCATTGAAATCAAAAGTAATAGTATTCGCCTTAAAAAAAAAAAAAAAAACCTCAAATTTTACCCTATTCAATGATCTTAGATTATGAGAGCTTTAAAATTCCGATGATTAAGGATCTGAAAAGCTTTTCAAGAGAATGTACTATTTTCTATTTTTATACATTTCATTCCAGCCTTCTACCCATGCTCTGGTTTATGTAAACTTGACTTCAGTTTTTCCCAAACATCCAAACCTTGAGAAAAATGCGTATAGTACTTACTTAGGGTAATTGCTACTGGTTAAGTTTCTCTTTCAATCAATGTAGCCATTGCTCTCTTATATAGTCAGATTTACTTCCCCACACTTCTAAGCAAAAGGATTCCTGCCTTCCTGAGTATATTGTTTGCCTAGTGATTTTCAGTTTATGTGGCAATTTGACAATTATAGAAGGGCCTAGAAATGTGTCACAGTTGAGTGTTAGAGAAGGGTTTTCCCATCTAGAGAGAAAACTCAGCAGCCATCCCTGGTACCAGATGTTATTTGTTATTGTTTTCCCCATTCGCCTACTCTGTCCATCCCTTAAGACCTCAGTGAGCCAAGGAACAAATTCCACATTTCAGAAAGTGCTTAAAAGCAGTGAACTTGTTTGACAAAGAGTCTCAATCCTTGATTTCCTTCTAAGAGGTTTCTTCGATGAGACAAGTTCAACCGGAGCATGGGATTAAGAGTAGAGGCAAACAGTAGATACTGGTGCTTGACCATTATAATTATGTCTTTTGATTTCAAAACAATGAAGCTGTTTAACTTACTGCTGTCATTCTCTATCTCTAGCTAGACCAATACTAATATTTACTGTGATTAGGGAAATATTCCATTATCTGTATTGTCAAATACAGTAGCCACTAGCCATATGCGGCTCTGGAGCACTTGAAATGTGGCTAATGCAATTGAGGCACTGTTCTCTTAATTGTATTTAAAAAAATTTAAACAGCCACATGTAGCTAGTGGTTACTGTATTGGACAGTGCAGTTGATAATCACCCCAATTTATTACTCAAATCACTTCCTCTGTTTGTTGGTTACTGGTTTCCTTTCAATGTTCAAGATCCTCTTTCTGGTCTTTTATCAGGAACTTCTGTTTGTAAATTATGTTAAGTAAATATAGACTGATATTGTTTCCTGAAACTGAGGCATGGAAATATCAAATTAAAACATGTCACCACATGGCTGCTGCTTTTCTATAAAGTAAAATATTTTAATGCTGTAAAATCAGGATGGGCTCTGGGAGGCACTGGTAGCAGTTTTCACCCTTGTTAAAGTAGATGAAAGTGGATCCTCATTTAGCTTACCCCCATATCTCTACCAGATCTCTATGCTCTCTTTTTAAAAGGTGCAGAACGTGTAATTACCTTGAAAATGGAAATTCCTGGATCGATGCCACCTCTCATTCAGGAAATGCTGGAGAATTCTGAAGGACATGAACCCTTAACCCCAAGTTCAAGTGGGAATACAGCAGAGCACAGTCCCAGCATCTCACCCAGCTCAGTGGAAAACAGCGGTGTCAGTCAGTCACCATTGGTGCAATAAGACACTTTTCAGCTACTTCAAACATTCCCCAGTACCTTCAGTTCCGGGATTTAAAATGCAAGGAAAAAAAAAACATTTTTACTGCTGCTTAGTTTTGGACTGAAAATATATTAAAACTCAAGAAGGACCAAGAAGTTTTCGTATGTATCAATATATACTCCCCATTGTCTAACTTACCTAGAGATACAAACTTTTTAAATTCTAAAAATCAGCCATTTCATGCAACCAGAAACTAGTTAAAAGCTTCTATTTTCCTCTTTGAACACTCAAGATTGCATGGCAAAGACCCAGTCAAAATGATTTACTCCTGGTTAAGTTTCAAAGACTTTGTACATACAGAAATATGGCTCTGTTCTTTCTATACTGTATGTTTGGTGCTTTCCTTTTGTCTTGCATTCTCAAAATAGCCAAGACACCAAGGTTCTGAAACAGACTACTGTACGTGTCCAGCTAAGAAAGATTCAAAAAGATAATTGTCTTGCTTTCACAGAATAATCAAGACATCAAGGTAAGGAAATGGGACTACTGTACAGTATGACAAGATAAGGCTAAAGATATTCTAATTTAGTTAGTATGGAAGCTTGTCCTTGCTCTTTTGATGCTTTCAAACTGCATCTTTTATTTCATGTTGCCCAGTAAAAGTATACAAATTCACTGTACTAGCAGAAGAGAATTCTGTATCAGTGTAACTGCCAGTTCAGTTAATCAGATGTCATTGTTCAATTGTTAATGTCACTTTAAATTAAAAGTGGTTTATTATTTGTTTAATGACATACTACATAATTTTTTTAAAGATTCATTTTTACAATAACGATAGCCTCCAAGGCAAAAACACTTTTCAGTGTTAGTAAGTTTTTGTTTACCTATTCATGGGCCATTAGGGAAATTTCTTGGGATAATTAGCAGGCTGGGCTACCACCTGTACCATGTAACTCTCGTGTCCTTCCTGACTCATGCTTGATACTGGGTTTTTCACCCAGCCTTCTTGATGCCCAGGAGATAACATTAACTCCCAAAGGCATGGGCAGAGAATCTGCATCCTTTGACCTTGTTCAATCACTATGAAGCAGAGTGAAAGCTGTGGTAGAGTGATTAACAGATACAAGTGTCAGTTTCTTAGTTCTCATTTAAGCACTAGTGGATTTTTTTTTTTTTTTTTGATATATTAGCAAGTCTGTGATGTACTTTCACTGGCTCTCTTTGTACATTGAGATTGTTTAACAACCAACGCTTTCTATGTTCATATACTGTTTACCTTTTTCCATGGAGTCTCCTGGCAAAGAATAAAATATATTTATTTTAAAGGTGTGTGGAAGCTTTCACTACACTTTCATTTTCAGTAAAGAGACAGAGAAAACAGTTCCATTTTTAATGTTTAAATTTCATTTCAAAAAGCAGGTCTGTAGTCTGCAATCATGACAATTAAAATCTGTGCTAATGCACGGCAGTCTATAGCAATGCTACAAGCCAATCAGACAGTACATGACATTTCAATGAGTAAAAAAGAGCATAAAACTGTATGTGTAAGAACAAAATGTTAAAAGGCCTACCACAATAATAAAAAACCATCAATTACATCATCACATTAAAATAAGCCAGATGTACAAAAGTCTGAGACAGAAAAGACAAAAGGACAACACAAGTTATCTGTTGAAAAATGTTTCTGTGCTCTTTGGGCACTTAATTAAACATTGCAAAATCAACATCTTCTTCTTCATCAGACTCTGCAAAATATTTTACTTCTTTCCTAGCCCGACCCGTCCGTGGCAGAGAAGGTGGTTCAGAAGTGAAGTCTGATGGGAAGATGTCCACATCCGAATCCTGATCAAAAGATGTTTTCTTCGGTTTCTAGATATTTAAAAACAAAACAACAAAAAATAGATTTCAAACTTCAAAGTTAAGGGGAAAAAAGGACTCATGTTAAAAAGAATTCTCATTCCTTTCACTTCACTTGCATTGGGAATTATAAATAATGGTGCTTTTAAAATCATAAATGTAATGCTAATTTAAGTGTAAAGCCAGTTACCTAATAATTTTTATGAAGGAAAAAAGAATTAAGTATAATTATTAGCCACCTCAGTGATCTTATATTACTTATCACCATTACTTATTTCTTTTAGAATTTATATTACCCAGCAAATATGCACAATGCCCAGACTAGTAAAAATTCAAATTGTTTAATTTGTAACTACCTATCAATTCATGAGAGGAAAACAAGACTTGTGCACAGTATGTAGTATACACTGTGTTTATAAAAATTCAGAGAAGAGTCACCAAAATGGACCAGAGGTGTATAAGACTGGATGGAAGAGGTGAGTGTGAAAAGCAGCATAAAACTAAAATCATCTACATTCATATTTTTAAGTTTCAATGGAAAAGAGAGAAAAAAGGGAGATATCTGATGTTATTCGTGTACTTAAAAGAGTATACTTCTGGAGAAGGACCAGACTAATTGGGAAAATTAGCTGCAGTCAAATGAATTCAAGTTTAAAAAATAAAATTAGCCCTGGTCAAATAAAGGAATATCCTTTATTTGGTCTGACAAAAATATTTCAGACAGGTAGCATGTAATTTCTATAGCTCACTGGATAAAACAGTCTTAATTAAGTAGGCTCATTTATGCCACACTTTTATGCAAGAAAGAGTCCTGATTATATAGATTTAGACTTGAATAATTCTTCAACCATATACAACCCCCTATAGCTAAAAGATGCTAGGTTTAATGCTGTTACATTGTATAGTAAGTGAATTAAGCCATTTATAAATCATCTTAAACAAAACTAGATGTTAAAAAAAATGTTCCTGATTACCTTGCTTGGTGTTTTGGATGTTTTCCTGCCAGGGTTATAATCACCTTCATTTTCAGAGCCAGATGCTTTCCTTTTCTTTGCCCCTCGGCCTTTACCTTAAAATGATACAAATGGTTTTTTTTCTCCCAAGGTTAAGTGCAAGGTTAAGGTAAAAATACTGTATTTTACTTCTTTGGCATCCCCAATCATTTACTGCAATCCTGATCTCTTAATATGAATGATGTAGAAGCAATTTGCAACATCATTTCAGTTCTGGAGTTGACATGACTAAAGAGTATTTCACAAATACGTTTAAACTAGTTGGAAAGTCCTCAAGACAAATTTTAATTACCAAGCCCCTGATACATAATAGAAAACATTCACATTGTACACATGTTGTCCTTGGGCCTGAAAGGAAAAATCTCTTGGAAGAGTGCTCTTTGTTTTGTATGTGATTAAAAAAATTTAGTTTCTGATATTTCATGGATCAATTCTTTTAAAAATATATTCAAATATGAATTACTAGAAAATATACTTTCTTATTAACACAAATTAGAAAGGTATAAATCCTTACTCTAAATTTTATTTATCATACACTAGTTGCAGATCCCATTTTAAGTAGCACAATCTTAGAATAAACCCCCCAGTATTAATCAGGAAATAATCTGTCAAATCCATATTCCTTCTCAGACCTAGAATGAGCACATGCAGCCTATTTTTTTTTTTTTCTATCTACCTAACTTCTTATTCTCATCATTGGATGAGGAAGAGACAAAGGTAATATTTAAATGTTCTCCATCCTACAGTGATGGCAGTGAGAGAAAGAAAAAAAATGGAACTCGATTGCAATTCTAAATTTTTTTAAGTTCCTTAAAAGCTATGACTAACCAGATTGTACTACTAAAAGATAGCCTAAATGATCTTGGGCTATCATATTTGAGCAAATGAAGCAACAAAATGTCACTTTTATATTTATAAAGGTTTCAAACTGTGTGCACCATAAGTACTGATATCCCCAATCACGTTTCTTTTCCAGCCTCCCACCCCATTCTCTCTTGTTTCCCTGTTAGGTCTGTATCTCCTTATCCTAACCACAACTTTAAAAAATAAAATAAACATGTTGATAATATCTGTCATTTGGATCAAAGGCTGAACAGCTACCCTTAGAGAAAATCATGTCTTACTTTTTTTTTAAAAGCATCTGTCAGAACTTTCTAGATCCTGAAGACAAAGAAGGGGTACCAGGGAGATTGGGGACTGGTGCCTTGTGGGATATAGCTATTTCATTACCTAGATAAACAAAAAGTTCTAAGTCCTAGCGCCAGCCTACTCCAACTATTCTCACTTTAGCTAGTGAAGAGCCTTCATCCACCTTTTTAATAACTCCTTCTAGTGAGCCACCTGCATGAGGGTCTTGGAACCATTCCTAGGTATGCAAATTGCTTACTTAACCTCTTCTGAATCTCAATTTCTTAATTTGTAAAACAAAATGACTAGACTCAATTGTTTCCTTTGGACTCTAATTTAGCACTGATTTTTAGAAACAAGAAACATTGCTTATTGAGTAAAGCAATTTAAAATGTGTACTCAATCTCTCTAAATTCAGTGAGTTAGAAGAGACTAAATATTTTCCACAGGGCATAAGTTAGAGGGTTATACAAAGATATCCTCACCTTTTGGTGTTGTAGTCTTCTTTGGAATGCCAAATTCTGAATCTGAGTCAGAGTTTATAGTCTCTACTTTCTTCTGTTTGGGAGTTCTCTTGGGCTTAGGGGTTGTATCTGAAGATGGTTTTCCTATTAAGCAAATTTCCATTTCTTAAATCAGCGTAATATACTTACCAACAAACCAAGCTGAAGTGAATCCTATAACAATGGTATTTCTTACAGCTGCTATGAAATTGAATATCCTTAAATAATAGTTTCTCTCCACTTGGTACCAATGTAAGAACAAATGATGTCTCATAGATGATAAAATGCTTTTTATTTAATTATGTATAATTTGCCTTTTGATAATTCAAGTGATATTTTAAATGAGGGCCTTTAAAATGAATTAGGCAGTAACTTTTAAAAAGCAGTACTAAAAATATAGTCAAGACAAAAAAAATGACAGTAATTATAACCCAAGTACAACCGCATATTAGGTTTTAACTTTTATTTTAGAGGAAAGAAAAAAAAAAAAAAACATTTTTATGGGACTTCAAATACCATGAATGGAAACCGCATTGCTCCACTCAAAAGTAGAAATTCAGGCTTAGCACTTTCATGTGGAAAGAAATATGAAAATTCCAGAAATGTAGTAAATAGACCCAAAGGCCTTCATTTTAATGAATTTTGTTTTAATGGAATTGACATAGCAGGGTGGTCTAGGGGCCATCTTTTTTCTTCGGAAGAGTTTCCAGGCTTACAGTGTTAGGTGGCACTTTCAACTCTACAGAGTAAATAAGTCAAATATCTGAGTACTCTGGCCTTTTTGCTATAACCTGACTAGAGTTACAGAATTTAGCTTGTATAATATTTATGTAATTTGGAGTTAACATATATGATCCCTCAGAGGGACATGATGCATCCTTCTCCTTGAAACAATATTTTGTGGGAATTGTGTTTTTGGAAAAAGGCTAAGGGCTTGCTGGGATCCCTGAAATCACACCACACAGATGTCACCCAGTCAACTGTCACAAGGCTAGTTCAGCTACTGTGAAACAACCAAACAGGTGTTATGATATGCTATCCTTTTAGTTAATGCTAAACTCTAACTCATAGGTTGAATAGGAGTGAACGACTTGATGAAACAAACAGGTTGATATGTTGAAAGAACTGATATGGCTCCCAAGTTATCAGGGTGGTTATAAGATGCTGATATGAAGATGATAAAAGATGCTTTAAGGGAAATTATTCGGCCTGCCTTGGTTTGAGTTCCCCAGAAGTAGACCCTACCTGACTATAAGAAAGACTCAAATACAAGTATTTATTTGAGAGATAAAGGAAAGGTAATATAAAAATGGGACAATGAAGAGAAGGCAGTCAGTAAAGGGTAAGTTATATCAAGCCTGTCATCACTGTGGGAGCTTAATCCCATGAGGAAGCCCAAGAGCCAGTGTAAAACACATCCCAGAGAAACAAGAGCACTAGGATATTTGCAGACCAGCTATCTTCAGTCACTGGCAGAAGGTGGCTGTGTTGGGGAAATGTTAATATTCCAGCACAGCAACAAAGAGAAAGTCCTGAAGCAAAGAAATACAGACATTGGTCCACATGCACTGAAGAGGTAAGGGTGAAGAGATACGGTCGGGGTGGGGCACCCAATGTGTTAACTAGAGAGGTTCGTGCAGCCAGCTAATTTCTCATCATGGTCCTAGTGCATTCAGAATAAGTGGGGCCTTTTATTGTTGTACTGCTACATCTAACACGTGTGTCTACAATGGTATTGTCTGTTGTGCATTTTTGAGATCCTGAAAGGACAGTTCATACTTTTTGTTCACTTGCTGTGGAAGTAGCAATTATCTTTTAAACTGATACTGACACCTCCTTCAAAAACACCAAGGTGTGTACGTTGGTACTCGTAATAGATTCATGAATTCGTGTTTCATTTACAGTCTAAGGCTATGGAAACAAAGAAGTTGCATGACTCACAAAGAAAATGAGGACCCCAACTGAACAGACCAATCATTCCACATGAGGAATTAAGGCATGACCTACATAGATAACACAATCAGGCTACTAGTAAGACAAAATTTAAATCTATTTTACAACCAATGACAGGAGAGCTTTACTAGAAAGCTATCTTTAGTATCAACACATGGTATTATTTTTTAATTACAATAGCTTTAAAATGAGGTCTTAAAATAATTTTTAAAATTATGTGGTTAGAAAACAAGAGGGATTCTCCTTATACACATTTATAACTATTTTCTAGCGAAGTCCCAGTGCCAATAGTTTCAAATTATATTAAGTTTCTTTTAACATCAACTATTTCTACATGGTTTATACAATGCTTAACAAAATCAAATATAAGTACATACCTTTTTTAGCAGCTACTGTTTTACTTGGTACTTTATCTGTTTGTTTCAGACCAAATGACGGTGAAAAAACAGAAGCAGAATCTTCTTCATTACTGTCAAATTTAGCTGAATCTAAAATTACAAAGCTTTTTTTCAGTAAAGAGATTCTGTAAGGACCATTTAATAGTTAAACTTTAATTCTTTTTACTGATGACTTCTCTTTAGCTAGGTATTTGATCTTATAAGTTTCTATTTTGTGATCATATAATCCACAATATACAAATGGCTGAAAATAAAAAAATATAAACAAATATAATGTTATATTTCAAAAATGTTAACTCTATTGTAAAACAATAAAGAAATGCATAAAGCAATGGAATTTCTTAGTAGTCCCAAATGCTAATCATTTAAAACTTAACTGACAATTTCAAAAACAAATACCGATGATTTATTTTAAAATGAGTTAAGAAAAAGCTCTCACTGTGATTATTTTAGTATCTATACATCTAGTGCTATTAACCATTACATGAATATAACAAATAATGGTCAAATCTAAAAAAGTAGTAAGTATTCATCCTTTTAAACCAATTTTAAAGCACTGAAGATTAGTTTTAAAAGTATGTAGGCTTATCCAGTTTACTTTCACACTCTAATTTAATTAATCAATTCCCTCCCTCCCTGAAACCAAAACAAGACTTAAAATGGCTACTTGGATGTAAGCAATCGTTTTATATAACTGTTTTGATATGCTGTCAAAATGCATATCTGTCTATACATAAAAAACATATACCTATGTATATGTATACGATCTATATATGTCTGTCTATATGTATGTGTATTAAAAAATACAAGACAGTAAATAAATTCAGTCTAGATTGTTTTGACCTTAAAAATTCCACACACAAAAATATAGATAAAAAATATATGCCCTGATTAAATTTCCTTCTATGAAAGTTTTAGTTTTACAGCTACCAGGGTTTAGTAAAACAAATTTGCGTATTGTTACTGTTATAGTTTAAAAAAATATATCATATATACATTCACAATGCCATGAAACTCAAACTTCAATCTTCCAAAATATCTTTCTGTATTTTTCTCTCATTAAAACACTACATTCACATAACACTCCCAACACACATACAAGTTAGCATCTGCCTATCCACCTAAGTGCTTTCATAATATCTATTTTGACAAAGCAGTTGGGAATCACTTCTGGAAAAGCAAACAAACCTTATTACATTGAGGAAAGTATAAAAACAAGATAAATTATCTACGCATAAAAAAATACTGAAATCAAATCATGACCTAATGATTTGTCTAGTTTTTTCTTCTTCACTAAAATATAGCATAATACAATAAGTAATCAATGAAAAGATTAAATGAGCATACCATCTTCTGACTTCTGAGAGTATGAAGGAAATGAGAAAAGATTCCCAAAATCCTGACTTTTTTTATCATGCGAAGATTTTCTATTAGAAAGAAAAATTAAACACCACAATGTAATTTAAATATCTGGTTTCAACCTTGATAAATTATATGTAATATGTACTGCAAAATTATAATCACAGAACAAACTTTTGTTCTCTGATTTGTTTCTCTCTGTTGAAGACTGGGAAACCAAACTCTTTTTTTCTCTCTCATATGCACAAGTGTGCATACACACACACAGACGCCAGACAAACCAATGATTTACCATAAGAGAATGGAAACTTAGTGAAAATTTAGTTATTCAAAATATCACTAAATTAAATTTTATGGTTGATAAAACCATTCCAGAATTTAATATCACTAAATTATTGGCAGAAATCCAAGGAGAAAGTCAGAATCTCCATCAGAATAGGCATTAATCCTATTTCTGATCCTAGACTGCATGTGGTAAAATACTTCTTTATAATAGGTGGCAAAATACTTCCTTAAAAAATCTGAAATAGTTCACATACTTCACATCCTACATGTAAGTGTTCACATTCATCAGAGGCAAGAAAAATAGACTAAGGCCAAAGCTAGGAGAAAAACTAAACTTCCCAGTTCTAAAGATTTAGTTAGTAACTTTTCTTTGAACCAGGGGGTTGTCAAACTATGTCCCTATTGCCTATTTTTGTAAATGAAGTTTTAATGAAACACGACTATCAGTTCTTTTACATACTTTATGGCTATTTTCTTCTGCAATGGCAGCACTGAGTAGTTGTGGCAGAGACCATATGGCCTGCAAAGCCTAAAATATTTATTATTGAGCTCTTTATGGAAAAAATTTTGCCAACCCATGCTCTAAACTATAGCAAGTTATGTAAACAGATGCGATATTAACCAAATTTACTGATTCAAGAGTAGGACCTTACCTAAAATAATAACAATTTCTTAGAGCTTACTATAAGAACTTTAACAAATGCCTAATAAGCTAACTGCACCATATAGCTGAATAGCAGTAGTTTCCATTACTTACTCTGGAATAGTTTTAGATTTGCCTGGTGAAAATGTATATTCATCTTTATCTAGGCCATCTGAAGGAACAAACTCATCTTCCCCATCATTTGTTATGGGAGATGCTTTAACTTTTAATTCCTCTAAATCATTATTGTCATCATCATCATCAGCATCATCATCCTCTTCTTCTGAGAAATCAAACGTGTACTTAGGCCTTTCAGCTAGGAGAAAAATGAAAGTGAATGTTAAAATCAAATCCAGCTTTATCCACATGAAATATGATGATGAATAATGTATTTGAAAAATATTCCAGCTATCATTAAAAATACACAGGGGTGGCGGTGGGGAAGACAAGCATTTAGAGAATAAAAGCCAACAATTTTGGCCTCAGTTATTTGGATAGTATTAACACCCATCCACCTGTACTTCCCAGGAGGCTATGGAATAATAATGCTGCATGTTAAGTGAGCATATACTGATGGGATTAATTACTAGGATACTGCTTGTCATACTTAAATAATACTCAAAAACAGTAGTAGTCATTAGGGCCACTGTAAAAGTAACTACTAATATAATTTCCGCAATTACAAAAGACAAATTTTACAGGCCTTTAGAAAGTGCTAACCTTTCTCTTAACCTTTTGCATAAAAACTTCTATCTTCTATTCATGGTAGTTTTACTATAAAATAACAGTAGTAACTTTTTAGGTGAATGAGGAAAAATAAAGATAAGACCTCAATATATTAGCAAACAATAATTTAATATAATGTATAAAAAGGTACCAACTGGGGAAAGACAGTTTGGTATAATAAAATAAACACTTTTTAGCATAAGTTATGAAATAAAATTTAAAAATCATTTTGATGCTATGTAATTTTTTTACTTCATTTTAGATGTATGGATAAATTTTAGTATTAAATACATTTTTGAAGTATTTAATTTAATACATTAATTTTCATGTGTTACACATGTTAAAAATTCACATATATTATACTACCTATGGCATTAAAAAAAGAAATTCAATCATTTTTGTGATTAGAGAACCAAAGAATTTAAAAAGTATCTTCCAGAGACAAAACAACCATAATTCTGTATCATTCATTTTAAGTAAATTAGGACTTAAAATTGAGAAGAATCTCTATAAAATAGGACACTCAGTTTTTAATTATTTGAAGACTTCAAGTTAATGAATATTCAGAAAGGATCAAATCACATGCTTAACAGCAATATATATAATAGTAAAATGGGATTCAGCAAACTAATTCTATCACTGCAATTATCTAAATTTTGCTATGTGCATGGAATCAGACTCCTAAAGTAGAAGGAACTTTTACATGATACAAGAGGTAAAAAATAAACAAAAACAAAACTATGAAGTACTTCTATTGATCCATCACTCTTGGTATACTACCAATGTACATTTTTTTACCAAAAATCTTTAAACTATGCAGGGAATATAACCCAAGCTTTATATAATAAACATCAATAAGAAAATATGATTCACTTTAGAAAAATTTATGTCCAACTTTCCTAGAAAAGATCATTCTGTAATGCAATTTTTTGTGTTCATGAACTATAACTTCTGAAATACTAATGGTTTAGTTAACATTGGTAATACTAATAATACCAATGTACATGAGTAATACTAACTTGGTCAAATTATAACATACAATAAACTAAATATAAAATGTATCACAATACCAGCCGCTCTCCTAAGCAAAGAATCTCTTGGAATAACCACAGGTTCTGTTTCTTCCAAGTCGCTTTCTGACTTGGATTCATCATCTGACCAAGGATTCCGTTTCTTCACTTTCTTTGCACTAGATTTACCAGATGATGTAGGTGTTTTTCTCACCCTGGTACCTAAAACAAAAGAATAATATGTATTAATACTTATACAAATGTCATTAGTAAAAATAAAACTGTTATAATGAAAAGTTCATTATAAAAATAACAAATGTTCATAAACACTGGAGACATTGCTTTAACTATTAGGAAAACAGCACAATCAAAAGAAGCTACTAATACCCCATATATATATTTTCACGCTCAAACTTTGTAACAAATACTCACCAGGCTCCTTCTTCTCCCTTTTGGGTTTGGGACCTTTATTTACAGGCACTGACTGTATCAATGCCTCTTCGCCTGTACCTTCTACTGGTGTTCCACTGAATTCTTCATCAAATTCCACTTTTACTGTTGTGGTATCAAGATCGCCCTACAAATTAAAAAGAAAACCAAACCATGAGTAAAAATTAAAGTTAATTTAACACCATATATTTTAGAGATACATTTCCAGCCAATAGATTGCTTTTTCATATCAAATGAGTAAAAATAACAAATGTAATTCTATGAGGTCTTAATAGATAACTTGGATCAGACCATGTTTTACTTTATTTAGGTGTAGCAAATGACATTGCTTACCACTCTAATCTTGTGGTACACGACATGAGATGATAGCTACTCAAAAGCAACCATAAAAAATAAGAAGGCAGCTTTTGCTTATCAAAGGGACTTTCAGACCAATAATTGTGCACACCAAAAGGTACCTGCAAATAAGCTACTATAACTGAGGTCTCTATATACTAGAAAAAAATCTTCAGATTTTTGAAGGAAAAGAAGCAACGCATGTCACGCACTGTTAGCCATTATAAGACAAAGCCCTGCGACTCTAAGATTATTGTGGGATGGGGGAAAGAGGAGGACAAGTCATTACAATACAAATAATAAATATAGAGGGAAGTATAACAGTTACCCATGAGGAGAAGTGAGCAACTCTGCCTAGAGCAGAGTCAGGGAAGACTCTAGAAAGGAGCCTTTCTGATTGGGTTTTGAAGTAATGGTGTACATTTGCCAGGTCAGGAGAAAGAAGGAGGAAAGAACATTCCAGGCAAAAGATACAGAGGCATGAATCACCATACTATGTTTAGAGAATTGCAAATAGTCTGCTAGGATTCAAGGCAAGGTGAAAGAGCAGTTAACAAACACACAGGGAGACATGTAGATGCTAAACTACAGTGTATAGGAGTCTGTTTAGTCTGTGGGGAGTCACTGAAAACTTTTAAGTGTTTGTATAATAATTGGACTTACTTTTTGGAAATATCACTTTAGTAGTAAGAGGCAAGACTGAGGAATGAAGTAGAGAAAGGTAGAAGTCATGATTAGATGACTAAAGACAGGAAGACTAATTAAGAGGATCACTTTAAATTATCTCAGAGAAAACATAAAATTCTAAGATAGTGTCAATGGGAACCAAGATAAAGATATGGATTTTGGAATTGCTTCATGGGCAGCCAATAGGATTTAGTTACCATTAAATGGGGAAATGCCCAAGTTTTTGGCTTATGTTAGTGATGAATGATAATGTCAGTAACAGATAAGGTATAGAGGTAGAAAAAGAAGTTTTGAAATTAGGATAGTAGGTCCAGTTTCATAAATGTTGAGTTTCAAGGGGTCTGGGCATTCATATGGCTATATTATTAGCCTGTCGCTCCTGAAAAGCTTATGAACATAAATTTGAGAGTTATCATGTGAGTGGAAAAAGCTCTGAGCATAGATGTTACCCAAGGGGACTATGAAAGGTGAAGAAAGAGTGATGAACACTAAATCTGACAAACACCAACTGAAAAGGAGAGAGGCCATTTTCCTAAGGAAAAAGCAAGTGCATATGTGCAAATGAAGCTCTGTGTGGTGGGGAGCCAAGAGACAGGGAAGTAGTATAGGCCTCAGTTCATTAGAACATTAGAAGAGACTGATCTCTCTGATATCACAATGCTCCCATGCTTCAGATATTAGCTCTGTACAGAGAACTCTCCAATCTCATACCCCACCGCTTAGGCTCATTCCCCAATCTCTGCTGGACACATTCATCTATATAACTCCTGCGTTCTAAAATCAACCTGCCCAGAAAAACCAGCCTCTTGCTTTCAGAACATCATGCCTCCTGTTTCCTCAGAAGTCTTTTCCTCTGAAATGTCTTCTCAATGCTTCCCTCTTCTGGCTAACTCTTGCCCATCTGCTGAAGGGTAAGTGAGTCTCATACTTTTAAACCTTCAATAGCACGAATCAATACCAATGACATAGGATGTGAGTGATGATTTTTTAACAAATGGTAAAAACAAATAAATAGTAAAAGATGATAGCTTACTTTGAAAGCCAAACAGATCCTTTTCTTTGTAAGACTTTCTTAATTGGTCAAGATATAGTACTAAAATTTATATTCTAAATTTAATATACATTCTTTGTTGTTCCATAATTTTAATTTAGAATGCTGCCAAGAGGAGTATTTTTATCTCTCATTTTAAAAATGGAATCAAGGTAGTTGGGTTTATTTATTTTTTTGAGTCAAAGGGAAAGTTTATTAGAGAAGGGGTGACACTCCATAGACAGAGTGGGGTCTCCTCTCAGAGGCAGAGAGAGAGCCTAGGAGAGACTACAAGGGACAGACAGACAGGAACAGTGACAGTGAGAGAGACAGAGTAAAGACACTGAGAGGGACTGAGAAAGACATTGAGAAGGACTTAAGTAGCTTTTTATATATGTGGGTCCTTGACTAATGTTTTCCTTCTATGGATCAAATGCTCTCATAGAATAAATGACTTCCTATCAAAAGTGAACATATTAGAAACAAAATAAAGCATTATTTAAACACACAGTAAAATTAAAATACACATATACATAATTATGGAGGTAGAATCTACCAATGATCTAAAACAAGAGCTATGTCATACCTTTTTCTTCTTCAACAACTTTTTGCTGGCATCTGCCTTCATAGCAGTGATTTCGGGAACGATTCTCCTCCCGTAAGGTGAGGGCATAGTCTCATCCAACTGAAGTTTCTTCACCTTAGGTTTGCCAACTTTACCTTTTATTGTTCTTCCAGCCATTCCAGCCAGAATATCTTCTCGTTCTTGAGCTTCCACTTTCTGAAATATAATTATAAAGAAAGCGGGGACAAGGGCGGGTACATAAACAATTCATTAGAAAAGACAATCACTACTGCATAAGAAATTAAAACTAATTTTATTCATTCAGGAATAAAGCTTTCCTTTCAAGTAATCGAAGACAGAGTAATGGAAAAAATAATAATTCTAAGTAGAAGACCTGGGTTGTAGTCCCAATTATAACTAGCTTCTCATTTGTAATACAAGGGGATAGTAACTAAATGACCTATAGAGTCCCTTTCAATTCTAGGATCCCATGTTGTAATATGGAATCAAGACCTCTGACGACCTGGTAGCTTCGAAATCCTTGCAAATCATACGAAAAGGCAGTTCTGTTAACAAGTATGAAGCTATTCTTTACTATGGTTTTAGCCGTAATAGAAAATATGAAAAAAATTGTTCATAAACTTAGTCGAGAGTTTGAAAATTAAAAGGTTTGCTAATATAGTCAAATTGAACTTAGGAGGTTCTATGTAATAATAAATGAGAATATAATCATGAATGTCAAAAATTCTTCACTTTACAAAATTATTCCTTCAAATAATAAGCAAGCTTTGAAAGGTACAAGGGAAAATGTCATCTTAAGCTCTTGAAAGTTATTTAAGAAATCCTGCTAGCATGATAGCTTAATAGAAATAACGTAAACTCTGAAATAAGACAGATATGGATTTCAATCTTAGCACTTTCACTTATTAGTTATAAATCCTAGGTAAATAACAGTTATAATTTACAAAGCACCTACTATGTGCTAAGCATTAAAAATCGTATGATACCAATTTTATGGATGAGTAAACTTGGACTCTGAGAGGATTAGTAATTGCTCTTAACCATAATGATACAATTCCTCTCTAAGCAAGTTACTTTACTCTCTTTATGCTTCAGTATCTTCATCTGTATAACAGCTTAAAAATAACCTCTCTCTTTTGGGGTGGCTGTGCGGTCACTCTGAGAATTACAAACAATGCAGTACCATACAACAGAGATTTAATTAATTATATCATTAGACTTTAAGAGACACAGATCAACCTGAAATTTAAGTCTAAATCTTTTTAGATATAAAATGTACATATATATATGAAGTAAGTTGTTTGGAACTACTTCACTAATTATCAAATAATAAAATAAGGTAAAGAATTAAAAGTAAAAGAGTACTATATTATTCAATGGAATTGTCTGGCGCCTTTTCAAGAATAAGAAAATTTAGAGGCATAACTACAAGTTTTCTATGTCTCACTATGTTAACTGTCAGTGCTCAAATTTAAAGCAGTATTAGAATATCATTAATATTAATCAGGAACAATAACTTCCCTTTTAATATATGCTAGTTTCATTTTTGATATTAATTTTTAAATGCATAAGTCAACAGAAAAAAAAGGATCTCAAATTTTAAAAAATCTAATCCATTAACAATATAAGAGAAGCATAAATCAAGGCATACTTATATTTGTGGTACTTGAAAGATCATTAAGGGAAGCCAGAACAATAGCACTAAAAAATTCCAGAAATTTTAGTAGGCAACTAATATACCACACCCATTCTTAAGAGTTCTAATTGTGACGTAAGCCACGAAAATAAAACTAGAGCATGTTAACAATAAATCAATGAAACTAAAAAGTAAAAAACAAAAGTAATATCATATGAGTAATAATAAATAGTAATTTACCTTGTACTACTCTAAATAAGATGATCATACTACCATTAATTTAATTCTAAGATTTTAAGTGAGTTAATTGCTTAAAAACAAATTGGCCAATTTTAGAAAACATTTACATTTTATATCTTTCTCTACATTTTTTTCTTTTACTTTTTAAATTAAAATTATCCCTGGAGAAAACTAAGTTATAACAAAAAATATTAAAATTTTTCTGTTATGAGCCTAAAAAGACTATCATTCTACTTTTGAAAATCAAAGTAGCTATATTCAATCATATATATACATATAAGTGACATATATATGCTCTTATTGCTTTGCAGGAAAATATTGGACTGAATTATCATTAGCTAATTTGAAGCAGTAAATTTTAACTAATAGAAAGTACTAATATTTAATTTATTCTAAATTTCAGCTCCCTAGCTTTATATATTCATCTATACCAGACATAACTTTTCCTTCAAAGAAGCTTAATCCTACTGCAGCTTATACACACAATAACCTTCAGAGAGTTAAGGAAACTGAGATAATTTAGTTTAAAAGAATTTTCAGTCTTGTTTCATGAACAATTTTTTTCCAATCATGTCTTAATGGAGACTTAACCTACATCCAGTTCTTCAGCAAATGCTGCTAAATCTTCTTTCCAAAGATCTGAAGGAGATTTTCTTTTAAGATCATTGACCTCTCGTCCCTATGATAAAAAAGCAGTGATTTAAACATCCAGTAATTTAAAAATGTTTAAATGGTAAAATCAAAATACTTATTTTTGAAAAAGGAAAAACAAAGATACGGATAACACTGAAATAGTTTCAAATTATTTAACCCACAAAAGTTCATACTTTCGCATCTCTCTGTTTAATCAATTCTTCAACTTTTTCTTTAGTAAGAGACCACAGAGACATATTTAAAATATAATTAAAATCAGGGCCTGAAGGAGTTCCTGAATCAGAGGAACTATCATCATGCTGGTTTTGTGTTTCTTCCTCTTCTGTTGCCTGTAAAAAATAATAAATTTTATATTAAAGTCCTGTATAGCATCAAACCAATGTTGAATTTTATTGAATACTGAGTTAAAAAAAATATCACTAATGCTATACTCTTAATGCTGCATCTTCTGTTGGTGGGGTTATTTTAGATTAACTACAAAATTACTTATAAAAATATAGCTCCTATAAAAAGTTTAAATTTTCTGAAAATGCACAATAAAATCTTCAAAAGGAATGGTATATTCAGTCCCTATTCCAGAATGTGATGAAAAATTGACTGCTTGCCTAGGCACTATAAGTCATGAGAAGACACCACATCTTAAAATTAATAGAGTAGAACTAATGTTTAATCACTGCATCTTGTCAGATTTTTATATTAGTTGAGTGAATGAACAATTTGAAACCCAAAATAAGTATCACTTACAAAAAATGTTTTATAGTTATAATAAATATGCTAAGATAGTCACTCTCTAGGATAAATTCTTAATAAAAATTCTCTAAAGCTACAATACTCATGTTAAGGACTAAGAGAAAGTTCATTTAAGAATGAACTTTCGGGTGAGTTAGAGTATGAATATGAGGGCTATTCTACAATTGTTTTTATCAGGTCTTTTTTCATAGAAAGGATTGCAATAAAAAATCTTGTGCTAATATTAAATTTCAAACTTCTATGAATGTAACAGAAGTTATTGTAGGTGAAATTACCTTTAAATTTTTTGAAATAACAACAGCAATTACATAAAATTGCACCTAAATTGTCTAAGGCACTCAGATTACTGAAAATTACTGAGTTAACCATGACACTCAACAACAAAAAGTTAGTTCACTTTTGGTAATCAAAAAAAAAAAAAAAAGTTTTACAATTTAAAGTTCTCAGTAAAATAATGTATATATACAAAGTCAAGTTTAAGTAAGTGTACTTTAAAAGCAAAGGGATAAAAATAAAAATTACAAAGACAGTGCCTCATCACATTAACAAAACTAGAAATTCAATTAAGCAACATTTGCCAACTAAGGAATGCTGTTGTTGAGCTGATAATTAATAACTATCTAGATAACTCATGATAAATTAATAAATTCTACAGTGTAAAGAATTCTTCAAGAAACAGTGTTGCTGTGGAATATTTAGGTTGTTACACTTCTATTACTATTACGGTGTCATAAATTCCTGTTTAGACCCATACTTTAGAAATCTATTTGCTCTAGGTTTTGATGACACCCAAAGTATTGTTAACAAGCACTCTAAGAATATATGTATCAATCACTATTAACATAAAAATGACTAAAGATACTTTCAGAAATAAAAAAAAAAAACTTCAAGTTCCAATGATCAAATTCTATTATGTTTTTGAAAAAACTTTAATCTAGTTATCTGCTTTATAATTTTCTCTTTTCCAACTCTATGAAATAGGACACTTTTATAAAGGCAGGATTTTTGTTTGTTTTGTTACTTGAACCCCTAAAATAAACTCATGGCTAAGAAACTGAGAAAATTTTTATGGTGACAATGAAATTATTGAAACTAAGCACTAGGTTTTATTCATGAAGTCTCTTTTCACCAGAAGGGCATCCTCTCAAACTCTAAACACATATCTTCTAAAACTAAGCAATAAATTCATTAGTTCACTAATTTTTTTAAAGATATAATTAAAACCAACAGTGATACAGGAGGGCAACTAGTATAAACTATAATTTTGGGTTTAAGAGTACAATAAAACACACTGAAAGGAAATAAAGTGCTTGGATCATCTTTGTTCTGAATGCTCCCCCCATCTTGTTCTACCCCATTTTCCTCGAATGATGAACAAGCCTATAATGTAATATGTAATCACAAAATATATAATCTATCCTAAGTTTATTCACTCTGTTATATAACATTCTATTAACTGTCCAAAATTGAGAAAAAAAAAAAAAAACTTTAATAGTGTGAACGAAAACAGCAATTCAATGCAGTTTAATGAAAAATATGAAAAACATTATGGTTGAGAACTCATAAGTTAGAGAAGTTCTAAGCTTCAATTCAAGTTATATCACATATCCTAACTGTATTTCAGAGATACTAACGTTATCAGTATCATATATACACAATATTGCAATTTTCAAAAAGAATCATTTCCAATTTTCTTCCTTTGGTACACTTGTGTTCTCAATCACAATGTTGCACTGTCTTTTTAAAATCTTTTAATTATACATGAAAGCAAGAAATTAATTCTTGAGGGGAATCTCAAAGTTTCAATATTCCATTCACTGGATTAATATTAGTACTTTATGAAATGGGCAGTTTGATTAATAAAACATCAGACTCTTAATCTGAAGTTCCAGGGCTTAAATAAATCTCTGGCCAAAGATCTAAGCACAGGACAGAGCACATATGTGGTGCCTCATAAATATTGTAATATTGAATGTTTTGTCTCTAGTCTTCCCAGCATAAACTGAAACCAAATCAAGTGAATGGTAACTGGATACCCTATTGTGACCACAGACTGATCAGTGCAAAACAATTTACGTGCCACCTGTGTAGTTCCCAGATAGTATACATGCACCTCACAAAAACCGCCACCACAACTGACACTCTGTAATGACAGGCTCAGAAAAAAGGCCAAGGAGACTGAGCTACCTTCTCACACCTGGAGTCATTTCTCCAGGCCCTGGTTGAGTCACACTGGCAAAGTGCTTGTGGTGGGTGTGCACTGCAAATTCCTATACTTTATCTGTTCTGTAGATAAATAGAAGACTTCAGTCTCCAAACAGACAACTCAGCACCTTTAGTAGTACTAAATTTAAATTTTAGGGTTTGGGTTTGTTGTTTTGGAAGTTGCTTTTAAACGCTTCTCTGAATGTCTTGTTCTGCGAATGATTACCTTTTCTTGTGCTTCTTTCCAGGCTTTCACTGGGTCAGATTCATAACCTCTCTGGACTAACATTTGAATCAAATCTTTCTTTGACCTATTCTCTATGTGAGGGAAAAATAAAGTTAGGATCAAGAAAAGAGATTCAATTTGTATTTGTTTATATTCTACTGATAAAAAATGTCTTCTATTAATAAAGATTTTTTCCATATTAACTAATGTTCAAATTTTTAAAAGTTGCATCTTACCTATAGTAATTTTTCCTTGTATCTTCTCTAAAATGAAACGAGCTTGATTGTTAAGCTTTGCAGATTCTGCTCCCAACATCCCTACAAGCCACTCCCTACGTAAACCATAATAACTTAGTCGTAAATCAAAGAATTCTTTCAAAATGTCCTGTACAGTTTCATACTTCTTCAGACAGCCCATATGATCAAAGAGTACCTAAGCAAAACACAAAGTTTGAAGATCACATGAATCTGTGTTGGTATTTTCAACTTGCATGACATGTCCAGTATTTAAAAGTATGATACATTTATATAAGAACACATCACCCCTAAAAGCTTTTAAACAGACCCAAAATTATTAAGCGCATTTCTGTGAATTTCCCTTTGATGACTCTAAGAAACTGATAAATTTAATTCTCAAAACTGAAAATATTTAAAATAGGAATAATTTTAAAGGATAAAAATAGGTGCCTTAAAAAAGGTATTTAAAGTAGCTATAAAAGTACCCGAAAAAAAATTTTTCAAACTAAAAATAAATATATTCTATTGCTAAATTTAAAAATGTTAAATTTAAAGTCCTCTTCCATATACTCAGTGGATGTGCATTTGCCTCTTTTTGGTTTTTATAATTGTGCTAGAATTCAAACTTCCTCTGTTTTTTTTTTTAATTTTACTTCTTTTCTATCCTTTTTCTACCTTTTCCATAAGCTTTTCTTGGCATATTATGGTAATTTTTCTCAGACACTGTACTATAATTTTTCTTTTACTCTAAATCCAAAAAATTGGAATGGGCCAAGGGTAATCATATTCACTGACTACCTTCCTCCCTATTTATATGTAAACACAAATACGCAAGTTTAACATAGCAGATTGTGAAGCAATACATAATCCACAATTAAAAAGCTAACAGAGACAGGAATAAGATACATGAAAAGCCCATTAACAATGACTCTCACAACTGTTAGTCTGTGAGGGTATGTATAATCCTGTGTATACAAATCCTAGATGTGCAAGTATACATGATTAAAAGTAGAGGAAAAGGAATGTACCTCTAGATTCGATTTATTATAACCAATCCCATCATGAAAGCTATTACAAAAATCCAAGTTATGGCATGCTAGAAAAGGTAAATTAAATAGTAAATCTAAACAATTACCATGGAATTACAAGTAAGAGTAGTTTGAAGCTTAAAAACTTTGTGCAGTCCAGCAGCTTCTGCTTGTGCTAGTTTCTCTTCAGTCATTTTCACCACAAATTTCACAGTTGTGTCAGTATGATATTCTTTATAATCAGAAATTAATGCTGGTGTTTTATCTGTTCCATTTAGCATAGGTTCTAAAACTTGTTCTTTGTATACCTATAAAAGATTTAAAAATAAGTAATTCTTTTCACAACACACACTCATGTTTTCATACCACATTATGCCATTTTTTGAAAGTTCTTGATTCTGGTGGGAAAAAGGGAAACCATCACTATCATCTCCTGCTCAGTCACTATAGAAGACAACATATGGGGGTCTCGATGGTAAAAGAAGATATACAAGGTAATGGTTCTGATCTGCTCATATTACAAAGGGGAAGGGGAAGGCTGAGAGTATAAAGAATACAACATCGACTAAAACTGACAAGAGATGACATGCATACCCTTAGACTTGCAATAGCTGATATTAACTGACATGAATTTATTGACCATATTTATAAGGGTTCAAAACACTATTTCTTACATACTACTCTACTCATTTTAAGATAAGCAAATAGACTCTTCCAAAGCTAGCTTAAGTTATGCTACATTTAGATAACTTAAAAAAACTTTTTAATTACTATTTGAATATTCAAAGCAGAAATTCCATTGAATGGGTCAAAAATATATGTAGGAATTTTTAAACACTATACAGACTTAGAGTAAACAATGATGGCATCATATTCTTACCACAAAGAACAGTTTAATGCAATCCCTCCTTACAGGTAGCCCACATACTAACCTGTGTCCAAGTTCTAACTGGAAGCTCTGTAATCTCTACTGTGTTTCTATCCACCACAAATATTTCACCACTGACTGCATATTGGTTTTGACCAAGTTCTTGGATCGTTCCTTTAAAGTTTTTGTAGTTTGGAAGCTGCAGAGAAAAATAAAAATAACTTAAGGCCCTGACTTCTTTCTTGAGTGCCAACACCACATTTGAATGCCCCTTAGTCCATGGTCTACTGCTACTGATAGATTAACATGACTGAAGTTGAATTCCTCATCTTCAATAGCCCCTCTCCAAATAATCACTTAATCTTGAATTCACCAATTCAAGATTTTTTAGGTTTCTGTTAATATAATCGGAACATCCCCCCAATCTCAAAACCTAGTCTCTCTAAAATATTACTTTTTCTTTCTAGCCTATTGCTTCTATACCTCCTTCTCCCCTAGATTAAGAATCCTTTCAATTCAAACTCCTTGGACATTACTTTGAAAGTCTGCCAGTCTTTATCAAAACTAACTTTCTACCTTTGCTCTGATGATTTGCCTTCCAAACCACTATCTTCTTCCACATTTTCCTTGAATATTTTCAACATTTTTGCTCACTTTATCCACCAGCCCTAACATATATTCAGCTCTCTATACCCGATTCATCTACATAAATCTCACTCATCCTTCTCAGCCTAATTGCAATTGTTCTCTCCCTCTTCTAAACTTCATATTTGTTATATCACTAAGTTAGGCACACAGCATAGGACATTTCTACTGGCACACTGACCAACTATTATTATCTTTTGTCTCTATAAATTGCATGCCCTGATGTCCTGATAACAGATTAACTTTCTGAAGACAGGGACCAGAGATTTTTTTAACTCACCACTTAGCACAATGTCTCAACAATGTATCAAAATACACACACACACACACACACACAACCAGGCACACAAGAACCATGTATTGATCAAATAGATCAACTTAATACTCTAACACGCATCTGAAAGAATTAAAATAAAATGCTATGATCATAAAAGTAGCTTGATGCTTCGGTTAGAAATATTTAAAGTATTTAAGGTGAAAAAACAGACTTTAAATCATATTCATACTCTAATTTTTTGTTTTATTTTAAAATATAAAACCTGGAGAGAAATACATTAAAATTTAAGTTTGTTTCTACATGGTGGGTTTATGAAGTATATTTTCCTCTTTGATTTTTTTATATTTTCTACAATGATCACTATTAATTTTGTAATAAAAATGTACTTTAAGTATATCATGATAAAGAGAAATTTCCAGATGATTTTAAATCATGTAGAAGAGGGGCAAACACTTTTTTGAGAGGTTTTTCTTAGAGGGTATTTGGATGAAGAACCAAATATGGCGAATGATGTAAGAAAAGGGCAAGAAAACAAAATATGCGGATACATTAAAATACATATATTGCGTTTTTAAGCATCCTCACAACTCTAATATGACTTAGTAGTTTGAGAACAATAATATAAAATTACATAAAAGAATTAGTCTGTAAACAATTTAGATATTTGAAAGCCTGAAACAGTGTGTCTCTATAAACCTTATCTCCAAGCTTTTTCCAAAGTTTATCTTTTACTATAAGGACATATAAGTTACAAACTAATATAGTGTTTATCATCTATAATATAGTCTAAAATAAAAATGGTTCCATTACTTTTCTAAAATGACTAAACTTTGTATTTTACACATTACCATTGGTTAAATAAATAATATAAATAATAAGTTCTAAATAATTACCATGGGATGAGGATCCAAGCCATCTAGCATTCGTCTGACATTGTTCACAATTTCCCTAGCATCATAGTTGGGTAGTTTACAAGCCCATCCAGTACCAATGCCCTCAGCACCATTTATTAAAACCATGGGGATTATGGGAATATACCACTCAGGCTCTACACGTTGATTATCATCATACAGGAATTTAAGCAGGTTATCATCCACAGGAGGAAAAAGCCGCCTTGCTAAAGAGCTAATCAAAGGAAAACAAAAAATATGGAAAAATGTCTTGGTTTTATGAAATAATATTTCATATATCATTAAAGACTTTACATTTCAAAAAATCTTTTTAAAAAAATGCATTTTTAAAAGTTTGATTACATGTGCTTCACAGGACATTTTACCCAGTCTTATTACCAAATACATTTCTTTCAGGGACAAAGCTAGAAAATAACCCTATTTTACTTCTGTACTTACCTACTTAAATTCTTAGCATTGATAAATAATTTTTTAAGGATTTCGTCTTACTCTGACTAATCACAAAACCCATCTTCAGCCTAAAAATAAAGTTGGGTCAGAAAAAAATCTTTACATTCATTAGAACTAGTTCCATCAATAATTCACAAAAATTGGTATCAACAAATTTCATTCTATTTGCTATCGAATAATTTGAAACTTTCTTCCTCAATAGAATCCCCAATCATCTCTCTCCATTGTTAAAACTAAACATTTAGTTCCAATAAACTTCAAATAGAACTATATACTATTATAACAGCAAACTGTTACCTTAACATTGTGAAAATATAACGAGGGCTTGCAGCATCTTTGCCACCATGAAGCCGAGTTCCAAACTGACCAATAGGCTGAAGCAAGTTAATGTTGTTACTTCCCACAAAGTTCTGAGCCAAATTCACAATAGTCATCATCAATGCTTGCTATAGAATAGAAACAGACAGAATATAACATTATTATTCTAAATTTTTTATTTATGTTTCCTAATTTTTATTAAAATCCAAACTCAATTCCTTCTATATTTTCAAAGTCCTTATTAAAAATACTTTATTAATTATCATTCTCATGCCAATAAGCTTAGCTCTCAGTTGATACCAAACTTAATTCTTACTTCTCCATGATGATAAGCAGACATCTCAGCAACAGATCCAGCCAACTGGGCAACTTTTACTTCACGTTTATCGTTTCTCTTGAAACAGGTAAATAAAACTTTTCGTTGGCCTGGTTTAAAGCCTGTTTTTAAAAAGAACAATCCTCTTTTAAAATATTACTCAAGATATAGTTGTAATGTTTCTTTTATATTCAAGAAAGAAAAGATATAGTTTGCTTTTGAAAAATAACTGACTAAAATAATTTCTCGAGATTCTATAACAAAGTGAGCATATACTTACACATTTTTATAGCATCTCAAGTATATGCCATAAGTAAATTGTCAATTGAAAAACCACCTTCTGATCTTAAAAAACTGCTCACTGGTACCAAACTTCTTTCATAGGAGATTCTAAATACTCATATGTCCAAAATGTCAGTTGTAACTAAAGTAGCAGCAAACTATCAATGAATCTGAAACTATTGCAGTATCCCAAATCAGATAACCCTTATAAATACAAGATATATTGTGGTAGTTATGAATGCAGGCTTTAGAATCTCATTAATCTGGATACTCATCTCAACTTGGCCATTTAACATGTGACTTTGCACAAATTACTAAACCAATAAGTCTGTGTCCTCATTAGTGTAACAGAAATAACAGGGTGATCACAAGGATTACATGAGATAATGCAAGCAAAGCACTCTGCTTTCTTATCATTCTTCTTGCTCTAGGCCATTGAGCATAGTAACAAACTTTTGTATATGGTACCTATTGTCATCAACAGTATGGGCCCAGAGCACTGTAGAAACAAGATAAGAAAAAAACTTTTCCTTAGAATTTTATAATCTAATTGAGAAGGCAAAATTAACACAAGTAAAATAAAAGGCACAGAATCATTGGCATAGAAATTTAGGCATCTGAGACTAATTTAGACCGAAACTGTTAGGGAAAACATCATAGAAAGGGTATAACTTAAAGCTAGAACTTGATGAATACATAGAACTATCTGCTATTAGCTGGAAAAACAAAAACAAAAACAAAAAAACAACAAAGAACAGAAAGATCAACTAACTTACTAAAAGTTACAAAATGAAAATTTTAAAGTTCTAGATAGAAGACCAAAATCTGTTCTAACTACCAGGTAGTAGTTTCTAAATTTTTTGTCAAGTTAAATAAGTTAAAGTATGGAGGCATAAAGGTGTTTTAAAACTGACTGATAAATATTTTAGAAATTATCAAAATCCCATTTTACTTTTCATTTTAGGAAGTCTGCGATTAACTTGGGGTAAAAGCTTTTAAAATTTGCCTGAAAGTTAGTTTTCCTGAAAAACATTTTAAAATATTCCAGTCCTACCAAAATATCTCTAAAGCAATTTCAGGATTTTAAAATTTATTATAAAGATGGCATAAAGTACATAAAATTAAAATATACTCAATATTATGCAAAAATGAGAAAGATTTTTAAGTGAAAGATACTTACCATCAACAAGAGATGGTATAGATCTTTCATTGTCTGAATTTGAGAAGAGAATCAATTCCTTGTTGATGAAATCATTGTACGTCAAATGCTTTGTCGCTGTACCATATAAAAATTGCTAAGAGAAAAATTATATAGCATCGTTGTCATTATTAACACATCAATTCTAGTCTCTTTCTTTCTTCCCCCAGATCACCACTCTGTATGACTAACCTCTGGTAAGCCATGTAACCTACGCTGTCTCCGGTCTTCCATAAAATTTGTTAACCATTCTTTTCTGTCATCGATCTTCTTTTTACTGAACGCCTGAAAGATTTAAGGTAATAATTTTACACATTAAAAATAAATTTCATTATAAAATTAAAATTTATAAAGGCAAATAACTAGTTATTAGTTTCTGGAAAATTTTTTCAATATGCTTTTATCAAAAATACACTTGAACAGAGGTCTTTCAATTAAAGGACCATGAAACAAGACATAATTAGGGCTTGGGGATGGGGTAGAAACACTAAAATTAACTAGTTTGGGCATTAGAATTCAAAAGAAACTTATCGTAGAAAACTAAGACTGGTAAGAAAGATATACAGCAGGTAGGGGAAAAGATATTAGGACAGATTTTTTAAAATTAGCCTTTTTACCAAGGTAATGGCAGCATCATCTTCAGGACCAGCATATCTAAACAAGATGCGGTGCCTTTCCATATCAGCAAAATATTCCTTTGCTTCTTTAGCTGTACTGGTACCCAATCCTGCATGGTTTAAAAAATAAAAGTGAAAATAAAAAATAAGCCAGAGAAAGACAAATACTGTATAATCTTACTTATATGTGGAATCTCAAAAAGTTGAATTCATAGAGAGTGGTTGCCAAGGGCTAGGGGAAGGGAGAAAAGGAGAGATGTCTGTCAAAGAGTACAAACTTTCAGTTATGAGGTGATTAGGTTCTGGGGATCTAATGAACAGAATGGTGCCTACTGTTAATAGTACTGTATTGTATACTTGAAAACTGCTAAGAGAGCAAATGTTAAATGTTCTTCCTACATAAAAAAAAAAAAAGGAGTAACCATGTGAGGTGATGGATGTGTTAATTAACTTGATCATGGTAATCATTTTACAATGTATATCAACTCATCATATTGTACATCTTAAACACATAATTTTATTGGTCAATTATGTATTAATAAAGATGAAAGAAATTTTAAATGAATCGTAAACATCACTGGATATTTAAAACCATTAGATGAAAAGCTGATGGATCAAGATGGCAACACCTGTACCAATTGATCACATTTAGCAGACAAGCCATATATTACATGCCTCCTAAGTATGTAACACCACCTATTAAATGTTTTTGCCACATAAATAAATCTAATCCAAATCTGATCAAGCCTCCGTTTTAACTACCAGTTAAAAGAAAATAAGGGGCAGAGGGAGATGCTACATATTTAATGACATTACAGGAATAATCACCTAAATCCAGAATGTGAAAAATTATATAGGACAAACAATCCAACTTTTCGAATAAATTACGAGGAAAAAATATGAAAGGAAAAACAATATATTAAGATTTAAGAGACTTATACAAATGCAATGTGTGGACCTTGTTTGGATCCTGACTTAAAAAAATACCACTATGAACATTTTTAATACAATCAGGAGAATTTTAACACTATTCTAGGTTATTAAAGACAGATATGATAATGATATGTGGATATTTTAAAAATTCTTTTAGAGATACATATTAAAGTATTATAAAAATATGATGTCTGGAAGTTACTTCAAACTAATGAGGTGGCAATGAAAAGAGTTTAGATAAAACAAGATTGGCATTGAAATGCTGACTGCTGAAGTACATGGGAAGCCTACTATACTACTGTATATGTTTATAAAATTTTCCATAACAATTCTTTAAAAATTAACAATAGCTATTTCTGAAGTCTAAAAATAGCTATTGACATAAATTTTCAAAATATTTTATAACACTCTCATAAAAATATGTACTAATATCAGAAAATTTAAATATTTTAAAACAAACCTTTGTAGTATTTTATTTTCCAGGCTTTCTGGTTTTCTATATGTTTTTTCCACTCATCAAATTCGGGAATACTGTAGAAGGAAAGTTCCTGCTTATTTTTGCTTGCCTTATATTAATAAAAAAAAAAAAAAAAAATTAGTTTTTCTGCTACCCTTAAGACAACAATATAAAAGTATATTAATGTAAATAGTACCTTTACAATTGGAGTAATGAACTCTTCAAGAAAACCATGCTTCAAAAGTGATGGCCAATTGTGATGGATGAAATTAATAAGAAGGCCTTTTATATGAGAACCATCTTGATCCTAAATGTTAGTAAAGAGTGCTATAATAATTTTATGAAATACAATTACTTATATAACCAAATTTTCAAATGTATGAATGCAGCAAAGAGACAAAAATTCCATTCAAATTTTAAAACTGGATTTTAAAAAACAGTAGCTACTATTCTTTGGAAAATCAAAGTATGGAACTTTTTCTTAAAATTCAAATAAAGAATATAGTTAATGATAGATTTAATCTTCCTATCATTACAAAATTTTGTAATACTATCATTGTATCTGTTTTATACCAGTTTACCCAGATTTCACTAAAAGAATGACTGAAGGATAGAAATACATCAAACATAATTATAACGCCACTTCACTGGGCAATGGAAGGTGAAATTCATGAACAACAGGTATTCATAAGTTTTCTCTTGACATAAAAACTGCTTAAAACTATATAGTAGCTTTTTCAATTGAAAATTTTCTCTTAAGAGAAAAACAGTTAGATGGATATGAAATTCTTCCTTTTCAATTTTCTAGTTCTTTTCTAATCATGGCCATTTTACTATTCAAGTCCTCTTAGTTTTTGTGCATCCCAAATTATGCCATCATATACAAACATTAACCATTAACCTATTGATTAATCTTTCTCACTTGTAAATTTCATCATTTCCTTCCTACTTATAGGTAGGCTTCAACCCTATAGTATTACAGTGTGTTCTACTCTTCTCTTATTTCTTACATTTTAAAACTTTTAAATAACTAACCAAAAAGATGGTTACCCAAGAAATTAGAAAATATAAAATGTGCTTCACACAAACAGTGCCATTAAACGATGTTTTCTTCCCTATTGATGAACAATCACTTTCGCTTGTACTATCTTAGAGCAAAAGTCTCATGAAACAAATAACAAAAGGACAATCTAAGAAAGACATGAGTTTTAAGTATGTGGCAGCTTTGAAACCAACCTGATCAGTCATAATCATAATCTTTCCATAGCGTAAAGTTTTCAGAGATTCTGCATCATCATAACTTTTTTTGTATTGTAGACCAACTATTTTAATAATATTGTTTATTTCTGCATTTTCCATGATCTATAAAGGAAAGAATTAAAAGTATTTTCGAGTATTGAAATATATAAAAAGTGAGTCACGATTTACATTTAAAAATTCAATTACTTTAGTAAATTATAAAAACGTCAAATATATGTACAGATATATATATAAATGAATACCTGTTTATGAGAAGCTTCTCGTACATTAAGAATTTTTCCCCTGAGTGGAAAGACTCCATATCTGTCTCGCCCGATCACACCTAATCCAGACACAGCCAGTGATTTGGCTGAGTCTCCCTCTGTTAGTATCAGTGTACACTCTAGGGAATGTTTGCCACCTAAGAGAAATTTAAAAAGACATAAATTCCACATTTCTCAATTTTACCAATGAGAAAAAAAAGTCAAAAAAATTAATAATCACAATGAGGATAGTGAAAAACTATAAGAGTCATCTTAAATATGCTCAGTATAGTTCAAATATGTTTTATTTAATTCCTATGCCCTGAAAATCAGCAGTATGTTGTGCATATGGCAATTTTATAAAGTAAAATTATACTCTAAACATAAAATCCTAGTCTAACTACATACAGAAAATAAAAAATTTCTGTAACTGGATAAAAACTTAAATCAAATCTTAAAAAAAAAATCTGAATCTTACCAGCATCATTAGCATCATCCAGTTTGGGAATACCTTTAATTTTACTGTACTTTACTGATGAACACTTCTTGTTCAGCTGAGTCTGAGCCTTAAATTTCACCCAGTTCAGGATACTTTCTACAATGCCACAGTTAGAGGCCTAAAAACCAAAGAATAATGATATACAAATAAGCCAGAAGTTCATATACTTAGCTAAAATTAATGTAATACTTGGAATCTATGTAGTTATAAAGCAAAACAATAAAGATGATAATAATAATGATACATGTTAGTAAATTTTATTTTAACAGTAAAACTAACTCAGGCAGCTATTGTACTGAAATACAAACACATGAAAAAAGGACTTTACTACATATAAAAAATATTATAATAAACTCTAGAGAAATACACATAGCTTTTGCTACAAGTTAATTTTGATAAATTTAACACAGTAAAAAGCTGACCCACCCAGGAATTTACTAGCTAGTAAATTCTAGGCACTGTCATTTCTGATATCTCTCAATACAAAAATATGAATCTTAAATTTGCTTTGACAAATAATATTAACATAAAGGGAACATGAAGATGAACTCTAGAACTTATGAATAGTGTTTATTCTTTAAAAAGTTTGGTAATAAGTATTTCAACATTATATATTGTGTGTCACTCTGCAGTTAATCAACATGTGACAAGATGTTAAACCCAAAAAGAAAGAAAAGTGAAGCACTTCCAAATCGGAATTATTTATTTTTCATCATCCTGGATAGTTTGATTTTAGGTGTTTGAAATAGTTTTCTGGATATTTGAGATATAATAGAGATGAAGTTGCCAAATCTAAACTTAATCTTCCAAAAATGAAAAAGTATAAAATCTAAAATCAAATCACTTCAAGAGAAAAACTTTTATGAAGGCAGAAATTTTGGAAAGCATTAATATAGGGTCATTTATATTTAGAATTCATTATGATCAGATCCCAAAGTACTATTTCTATAGGCTTTAAGCTAGAAACTAAAAAATACTTTTGTTTTTGTTTGTGAGAACCTATCTTTGAAATCCCAATAGTAGAATTTGATAAATATGTTATCACTATCACAATTATATGATACTCCTCCACAAAGCTATAAACTTCCAAAGTGGAGGGGCTGCAATTTATTCAGCTTCAAATTCTCAGTGCAAACATATTTAAAGGCACTGTATATATGCTTATTTAATGTTTATTGATGGTACTGCCGAACAAGGGAACTAAGGCAAACCTTGCTTGTATACAACAGATTATAAGAAGCTATTAGCAGTAGTAAGGCTCAGTTATAAATCTAAGATTGTTCATTTATATGTACTTTCATTATGTTTCAGAAAAGTTAAAGCGGCCTAATACGTGCAAAGTAAAATGAAATTTAAAAATATGTAGAATGTGGTAAATTTTGTTATATATGTTACAATTTTAAAAAACTACATAAAAGTAAAAATCAGTAGATCAAGATGAAATGAGTAGAAAAGATGAAATCAGTAATCCTATAAGGATCATTTAGTAGAGGGATATTTGGCTTTTTAATGGCCAATGCAAAGCTAAAAACACAATTAGTGACAGGATTTTCTACTTTAACTCTTGGCAAAATAATCGATTGTTTTATGAAATAAAGTCTACCCTTTGAAGTTTGCAGAATTTTGATCAGTTTGTAGTACAAGTATGCCTATACCCACAGTTAACATAAGATAAAAACTAATCACAAATAAAGAAAACTACTTAAACAACTCTCAATAACAACACAGTAAAAAATAATACAAATTTTACTCACTGCTTTGAAAAATTTTTCTGACAGTTGACATTTGGACCCAAAATTTTTGGGCTGCAAAGTCATGTTTTCTTTAGTCTGAGAATCAAAAGTTGGATTTTCGATAAGGCAATTAATAAAAACCCATATATGGTTTTTTACCTGTTGAGAACATATGGAAGAGAGTCAAAATCAGAACTGATATTATTTAATAATTCAACAGAAAAATAGAAAGCCTCACTCACTTGAAATGGTTTCACTGATACACCAGCTTTGTTCTTTTTCTTCACTACTTCAATCAGTTTACCAACAACTTGATCTACTACATAATCCACATGCCGTCCACCCTAAAGAGGAAAAAAAACAAGAATACAAAATCTATAGTTAGGGTAGCAAAAATATTACATATTTTTTCCTAGAATGAGTGTTTAATTTTTACAACTATGTGAAGTCAGTACTACTAACTCCATTTTTCAGAAGAGTAATATGAATCTTAGAATAACAAAGTTAAGATTTAAAAAAGTAAGGTCTCTTTGGCCATAGAGCCACTTAGCTAACTTCATACAAGGTAAAAAACAATTGAATAAAAAAAGACCTGGAAGTGAAAATAAACACTGTCATGGAGCGGTAATGACACTCACGAGATGCAAACTTAGGAGCTGTGGCAGCCACTGCCAGTCATCCATAAAACAGCCATTCTCCCCTTTATTGACAAATCCAAATTTGTTTGTTTCTAACTGGCAACATGCCCAATAAAAAAATCCACCAATCAGGACTCACTTGCAACTAGAGATAGCCCTCTGATCCAATTCTACTCAAGAGGTGTTAGCAGAGGTCTACTGGATGGGGCTTCCAAGAAAACTATTGTATCCTTGATAAAAAGGGGGAGATTTAGTTGGCATTTGCCCAACCCCATTCTCTCTTCCTAGAATTTGGAAATGAGATGTAGGGGTGCAGCAAGCACCCCAACAGACATGATAATGAAAGCCAGATGCTAAAGGTGGAAGAAAAGAAAGGCAGGAAGAGCATAGGACTCTGATGACACTGTGGAGTCCCAGTACTCAACTAAGACTGCCTACCCCAGTCCCTAGATCTAAGAGGAAAAATAAAACCTTTACATGTTTATGCCACTATACATTAGGTTTCTATTACATATAATAAAAGGCAATCATAACAGATTAAGATTTCTGTTGACTAAAGAAAGTGATGCTAGGTTATTAAAAATGAACATTAAAAAAGTAAATTAAAGAACAAGAGTGACAAAGTGGTAAATCACTGCTTTAGAATATTCTAGAGACACATGCTTGTATTGCCTAATACTTTATTACGATCAATGAAAGCTTTTGATTCTGAAATCCAAAAGCCTATTCAGAAGAAGCTTCGGACTCCTTAGAATAGCAGATAACATAACAGCATACAAACTTCATTTCTTTAATATAGTTTTTTTCCTCTGATTCAGGCTGGTTTTGCCCAGATAACAGCATTGTGACTCACTTGCTTTCCCCCATCTCCTCCTCCCTTATCCTCTATATGCTTGCTCCTTTAATCCTTAAGCCTTAGGACAGAAGATTATAGAGCCTCAGGTCTATAATCATGAAGACAATGGGTTTAGATTGGACTTTAGACTAATGATAACATCTTGGCTTTAGATGCATTTCAGCCCATGGCCCACTGAGGCAGAACAACAGCCCAGCCATGGGACCAGATGGGATGGCACCATGGCTGATTCCAGAACTCAATACAATGATCAATTACATCATCCCCCTCCAATTGGTAGCACCCATGACCCCAACTCCCTTAGTTTCCACAACTACTGATTTTTCCCTATATAATCTATACTCCTGAGGCACCCAGGGAGCCAGGCCTTTGAGCAACAACTTGCCTGTGTCTCTGGGCCTGCAACTCTATAATAAACCTTACTTTCTTTGCTGCAAAACCTGCATGTATCTTCTTTCGCTTAGATGAATGCAGGCAGACGGACCCCTTTTCTGTCCCGATAACAATAATACGTTCGCAATCTGACCCCCAAAGAGACTCATCTCCTATTAGTCTTTCTTCTAAATTCTAAACTCAGAATGCAGAAGAAAGAATTTATCATTTTAAATTTCATAAAATACAAATGTATTCAATATTAATTACATAAACTTATCATTCAATAGATGTTAAATTATAACAGCTATTTCACAGAAAATAAGCTTTCATTTTCATCAGTCAATTTTGATTCACGAAAGCAGATGAGGAGTTTTTTGTTGTTATTCTTGTTTATTTTGTTGTTTTTAATGAAGCATTGTTCTATCACTGATATAGAAACAAAAAAAAATTAGTAAACTTACTTTTGTTGTTGCGATACTATTTACAAAGCTGATTTGCTGGAATCCTTTTTCACTCAATGTAAGACAAACATCCCATCTTTCATTTGCAAGTTCATGAATAACTTTCAGAGCCACTCCAGTTTCATCCAATTTGTCTTTCACATAAAGATCTACATAACTGCGAAATCCATTTACCTATTGATTTGAAAAACAATAATGTTATACTGGCAGTTCAACTATGTGAATGCCATCAGGTACTCTCATATCTGGATTTCCCCTCATTCACAACAGCTCTTACTCCGCAGATCCAAACCTTTATGACTTTCCCCAATTCTACTCCTTGATCCCTACCCTTTAAAAAGTAGTCCATTTCATACATACTTGATAAAGAAAAGTTATGAATGGATAGCTGGACAGGTGAATTACTAAAAATCTTTCGAAAATTTTTTTAAAATGACAATGTAGACTTCCAGTTTGAGTTCAGACATGAAAATGGCTGGGTGGTGGGGAGGAAGCATCTGCCTTTACAAGAAATGACCTGGTCAGACAACAAATTGATTTTTCATAAACCCTCAAAAAATCGAGATCACAAGACATCTGGCCATCTTGAGTCTGAAGAGACAGTTGTCTATAGGAGACTCTAAACCTTAGCATTTGCTTAACTGGGGCAGAAGCTGCCTACTGTCATTTAAGCCGGGAGGAACTTTAAGCCAGAAAGTTTCACAAATTGCTATAGGATGAGTGTGGACTAATATGAGTATGTGAATCACCTAAGGGCTGTAGTCATAAAAGGGCTGTACTCTTTTGCAGGCTCTTCCTCCAGAAACCACAGTAGGTTTGCACAGAGAAGAATGGAACTAGAAAAAGTACCCCCCACACTACCACCATGGTGATAGCTGGGGAAGGAAAACAGCAGCTCTAGGAATTCCATCCAGGCTCATCTCCCTTACCAATAAAACCTTTAATTTGCCAAGGAAAAGACACTGCTGGAGAGCATTGGTAAAAGAGTACTGGCGCTGGAATAAATTAATTCTGCCCAGCCCTACCCCATCCTGCCCCTAGATCATTTAAGGTTTTTTGTTGTTGTTGTTTTTTAAAAAGAAAGATAAAAAGGATATTTGGCAGGGCAGAGAGCCTCAAGGATACTGAATGAGAGCTGGTTGATACCTGCT
>NW_006431210.1:1731705-1747035 GCF_000325575.1 Pteropus alecto
GAAAAAATCTTCTAGAGGAGGGATAGAAACATTTGTAAGGGCCAAACCCTTGAAACACAGACTCCACTGTGCGCTCCAAAATCTGAGACTTAATCAGACATGAGAGTTTCCCATAAGCTACCACCATACTAACAAGCCCACAATAATAACAGTGGGTTTCAGCTGGGAAAGCTGCAAGAAACAGACCCTCCCTGAGAAGCAGCTCAAAGGGAAGCCCCAAAGTGAAGATGAAAGACAAAAACAAGGAAGAATTTAAAGTCGCTACTGCCCACAGCAACAACAAACCTCAACACTAGTTAACTACAGCAACAACAAACTGCAAACACAGCCCATGTCCTGTATAGATTAAAATAAATCCTCATACTAAAGCCTATTTACTCCTATCTACCACCCAATACAACATAGATGATTTTCTATAAAAACTTATAAGGCATGCCAAAGGCAAGAAAAAAACAGTCTGAAAAGACAAAGCAATCATCAGAACCAGATTTCAGATATGTCACAGGTATTTTAACTATCAGCTAGGGCATTTAAAATAACTACGATTCATATATTAAAGGCTCTAGTGGAAAAGGTAGACAACATGCAACTTCAGCAGAGAGATGGATGCAGTAAGAGAGATTCAAATAGAAACTCTAGGAATCAAAAACAGAAAGTATGAAGAATGCCTTTTGTCAGGCTCATCAGTAGACTTGACATAATAAAACAAAAAAAATTAGTGATATTAAAGATAGTGCAATAGAAATTAAATAAACTGAAACACAAGGAGAAAACAGTGAATAAAGCAGGGCGAAACATCCAAGAGCTTGGGACAATACCAAACCATATAATATATGCATAAATGGAATACCAGAAGAAAAAGAATAGCACAGAAAAAAATATTTGTAGAAATGGCCAAAAATTTTCCAAAATTAGTGACAAACACCAAATGAGAGATCCAAGAAGCTCTGAAAACACCGAACAGAATAAATTCAAAAACACACACAAAAAATGCACATAAATACCTAAGCATACCATAACTCAAAAAAACAAAGACAAAGAGAAAATCTTCAAGGCAGCCAGAGGAAAATGAAACACCTTACCAACAGAGGAAGAAGGATATGAACTACAGCAGACTTCTCATCAGAAACCATGCAAGCAAGAAGACAACAGAGTGACATCTTTAAAGTATTGAAAGAAAAAATAACTGTCAACCCATAATTCTGTATCCAGTGAAATTCTATAGCCTTTGAAAGTGAAGGAAAATAGACTCTCTCAGACAAACATAAACTAAGGAAATTTACTGCCAGCAGATCTAACCTAAAAAGATCTCTAGGCAGAAGGAATATGATTAGGATCAGAAACTTAAATGTATACCAAGAAATTAAGAGCATTGAAAATGGAATGAATAAACTGAAATTAATATAAAATTTTAAAATTTAATAAAAAAAGAAAAATGGAATAAAGGTAAAATATAATTCTTTATTGTTTTTAATTGCTCTAAAATATAAATAACTGCTTAAAGTATTAACAGCAATGTCACTAACTGGAAAAATTTCTGCCATGATTTTTCAAATGTTTCTTCTGCCTCATTCTCTTTCTTCTTCTGGTGTTTACAGTATAGTGAAATGTATGATGACAATAACACAAGAAATGGGAGAAAGATCCTGAAGACATACTGTTATAAAGTCCTTTGGCTACCCATGAAGTGAAATTATCTGAGGGTGGACTCAAACTATTTACGGAAAGAATAAATCCTAGGGTAACCGCAAAAAGATTTTAAAAAGTATAAGTAAACAGAAGTGAGAAAATGAAATTATTTTTTAAAATGCTCAATTAAAACCAAAGAAGGAAGAACAAAAGGAAATAAGAAACAAAGAACAAATACAATGAATGGAAAACAGCTAGCAAGATGGTAAATTTTAATCCAAATATATCAATAATCACTTTAAATCAAATCTTCTACACATATTGGTTAAAAGACATTATCAAATTAGATTTTAAAAGATCTAACTATAAGCCATTGACAAAATAACAAAGCATTAACTATTTTAGGAGACACTTACAGGCAATTTCTTTCCATTAAATATGACCTTGACCCCTTTGCATGAACCAGCCAGATCATAAACTCTTCTGGTCATGAGAGCCACAATATCCTTGTCAAGTTTTTCCATCTTAAATTTGGACAGATCTGGTTGGAATGTTATGCAAGTGTAATCTTCACCATCGAAATGTTTAATTTTGGATTCAGAAGTCTTCATCATATTATTCATCCAGGTCTTTAAAAGAAAAGATATTCAAATATTTCTATAACATTTCTATATTTTATAACACATAAAGACTCAGCTTATGAAATACACTTACCACAACTATAACTATTTTTCAGCTTTACAACAAACCAAACAAATCCTTGAAACTGGTACTATTAAAGATGAACAAACTTTAAATACTACTCTATAACAACCTCATGTTGAAAATAAGCAAAATAAACTGCAAAACTTTATACACTATTAGTAAAATATCTTTCAAGTTCTTTAACATGACTATATAAAATCTTACAAAAATAGGTATGATGCTTTCCTGAGAAAATTACTGTAGCTTATTGTAAAAATGTAAACTATTTTCAAAAGCCTACAAGAGTAAAATAAATTTTTGAAATAGGAATTTCATGAATCAATGAGGAATTTTTCAAACATCCTAGGTGGATGCATTTCAATTAGTCTTTGAGGTTCAGGTCGTTTTCACTAATGCTTAACTAGGTTAAAAGAAAAGTCTGTTAAATAAAGCATTTGTTTTTTAAAACAAATTTGTTTTTTAAAAAGCTTATGTAAAATCTCACAAGCATTCTAAAGTCTTTTTTACTCTGATGACTTGCTTACCACTTTAAAAATGTGTGTGTGTGTGTGTGTGTGTGTGCACGCACGCACATGCACCACTGGAATTTCTCTAAGGTTCTATTATCTTAGCAAAGCAGCAAAACATTATTTAAAAAAAAAAAGAATTAGACATATCATACCTGCTTAAAACTATGTTTGTATTCTTTGCAAGCAGTTTCTACTGTAAACTTTGTACTGAAAATATTACAAAGTTTTGCACCATAACCATTGCGACCACCTGTAAAAACAATTGAATGTGAAGGTTTAATGAAAATGATTTTAAAGGAACTTTGTTAACTTACCTAGCATAGGGCAAGTCTGTTACCAGTTTCATTTATTACATTATCTTAACAATCATCAATTGAATATTTCAGAGTATAATTTTTTTCATTTAAAGAAAAACAATTAAGATTTAGCACATATAGTAGTATAATTAAAATATGCACTTTTCAGATTATCTTCATTACATTTTTTAAAAAATTGAACTTGGTATCTTCTATCACCAATAAGTCTATGTGAGTATGAAACCTGAGCTCTCTATCAAAGTCACTTCTCTAGTACAAAATTTTAATCTAAACACTTCCTACGGCCTTGGTTTTAAAAACAAAATAAAACAAAAAAAAAAACCAACTATCAATCTACGTGGGTAACATAGCTAAGTAGGAAAAAATTTGGTCTGGTCAGAGCATTTTCAACTCTATTTACAGTCTATATTTTCAATCTTGACCTTTTTAAAGAAAACAATTTAAAAGTAATCTACCTGATACCAAAAGACATGGTGCTTATGAAATAACAAATATACAAATAACAAATAGGAATCACACCTATTATTTTATTAGTAATTAAAAACTCAAACTGTCAGCCAGCTTAGAGTTCCAAGAGTTTTAGCATAATCAATGCACTATCAGAGTTAAGCTTTTAAATTGTCAGACTACAATCAAGACAATATTTATATAGGACAGTTTATAAATATTAATTTGAAAAGGATTTTTTCACAACAAAACTACACAGAATTCCTCTTGTCATATTTTATATAGGAATAGAAAGATTTTATGCTGAAAGCAATATTTCTATTAAAATTCTGATCAGCCATTAGACTTTACCTGTTACTTTTTTCTCCTCATCATCATAGTTACTGGATGTTAAAAGCTGTCCAAAAATTAACGCTGGAACATAAACTTTCTCTACTTTGTGTTCTACCACTGGAATGCCTTTCCCATTATTCCAAATGCTTATAATGTTAGATTCACTGTAAATAAACAAGCAGAGTTTAGAGTTTAAATAGTTTAAAGACATATTAATTTCCATTAAAAGTAAAGTAATCCAGAATAAACCTGAATGATTATAACCAAAACGCTAATCATTACCAATTGGAAAGACACTCATCTTTCAAGAAAATCCTTTTTGAGGATGCACATTGCTATCCCTGAGTTATAACTCAAATTAAGATCACACTAAGATCTGCAAGTAATACTGCAAAATTTCTCAGGAAAAGAAACTCTTCTCAACCTCCCAGAAAACAGTAAAAGTAGTGAAGCTTTTATAAGAAGTCGGCCAGAGATTCTGTTTTCTTTTCATATCCATTAGCCATGATCTTCCTTCTGCATTCTATCAGTATGCCACCTGTGAACCACAAGCTCTGCAGAGGTAATGATCATTGCATTTTCATTTCCTACCTAACTGCTGCGACACTACAGACGGAAAAAGGACAGCCTGACTTGTATTCCATTCTCAGCCTAAACATTAGAGAGTTGGTTGTATTATGGCGATCACTGTCATCAACTATTTTAATGGTTTTAAATATGTAGATATTACTAATTTTAGGTCTTTTAGTTTTTTGGAGTTTTTTTTGTTGTTTTTTGTTTGTTTGTTTTGTTTTTTACCACAAAACCATCCATTTTAGCCCTGAATGATATGGAGTAGAGGCTCCTATAGCTAACAGGAACTGACATAGACAGTAGTCCTGATAGTAAACTTTGCCTACTTATTGTTTGAGTAGTATGTACTACAATGCCTTTACCTAGTTAAGAGCCAAATTTGCACAGAAACATGGCTTCATCACCAACACTGAAAATGGTACCATTTGCCAATATGATTCACAATCATTCTTAGGCACTCTGTTTTACTCATACATACATACCTTAATCTCTTAATAGTTATTAGTTATTACAATTAAAAAATATGTTATAAAAATTGTTATAAAAATCAAAATGAAAATCAAAGATCCAAGGGGAAATTAATTAAATTTTAAAAAGTTTAAAAAAAAAAAACAACTAAAAACTTTTGATATATTATCTTCTTTCCCCAAATCAGCCACCAACTTTTCTGTCCCTCACTCTCCAATATGAGTTCAACTGTCTGAATTCTCCTAAGCCCAAATTTCGATATCATTTTTTATTCCTATCTCCTGATCATTCTCTAGTGTCATTAGTCAATAAGACTTGTTAGTTTGTCCTATTAGATTCATTTTATATCAGTTCTGTCTTCATTCTAAAAGTCAGTATATCAGTCTAGGTAGACTAAAGTCACCTTAAATATTGATTACTGTGACAGACTTCTTGATAGCCACTCCCCTTAAATATATTCTGCATAACAATGATGACTTACTACACCTTTGGTAACATTATTTTTGCTCTAGAACACAGAAGTACTTCCACCTTTTTTTTATAAAACTCAAGCTTGAAAGTCCTCTACTGTATGTTCAAGGCCTGTTATCTATATCCCCACTTACAGTCATAAATTATAAGTATTCTGCAACATGCATCCTATTTTTCCCTCATCAGTTTTATTACTTATCCATGTTCATTCCCAATTCTTCCATTTCTTTGTTTATTGGTCTTTCCCTTGACTATAATATCTTTTAGTCTCTTTGTCTAGCTAAATTTTACCCTTACTCTACAGGTCAGTTTATGACTTTAGTTCTCCATTAAGCCTTTTACCCAGCCATAACAATGTTTCCCAACCCTCCTTAAATTGAGATCACCAAAAAATTTAAATTATTTACTGCAGATCTCAGGAGATAATTAGGTTACCTCATCTGTAGGTAAACTCTATCTACAGAATACACAGCTAAATATTTAAGTATGTAACAGTTTCAAATTGCCTACCGTACTTTCACTGTGTGTTCTGTCTCCAGTGGTAAAAATGGTGGGCCTTAGAAACAAGGGCCACGTATTGCATTACATTTTTAGACTTCCAAATAGTTCCTATGTTGGGTGTAAAACCTACAATTTATTAAGTATTCTATTTTCTTCAAGAAACTTCATGGAGCTTAACAGAAGAATTCTGAAGGAAATAAAGGCAATGAATGGGAAATTACAGATCTTAAACATCTTAGAATGACACAGAAGTTAATATACTCATGAGAAAAGCTTTAAAATTTCATCCTATTAGCATATATGGTAATATAATTAAGATAATCATCACAATTTCAAAAAGAAGGCTTGATATTTCCTACATTCAGTAAGCCCATATGAGTATAAAATTGGAACTTTCTATCAAAGTCACCCCGCTATTACAAAATTTCAATCTATACTACTTCCCACATCTGGTGTTTATTTCTATAATCTCTAAACAATGATTCAGAATTCTATAACTATATTCTTTGCTTCATCAATAATCTTCTCAAAAATATTAAGGGAAAAAAGACTGTTATTTGAATAAGCTACAAATAAAGTTTCCATATAAAGTTAAAAAAAAAAAACCTGGAAAACAATCTAAATATCCAATATCCTAAATATCCAATATTCATCACCTGGAAAGAGGGCAAATAAATTATAATGTATCGACATAATAAATACTTAGAAATAATTAAAAAGAATTAAATAGATTTATATAAGTTAAAAAGGCTATCCATATATCAAATAAAAATAGAAAAACATAAAATAGTATATTTTAATCCCAATTTTTAAAATAGAAATGTATACATATATATATTTCAATATGAGTGTGTATTTCTTTAAAAGCTATAGTTTTTAAGAGTTTCAACCCTAAATGATACTTAAGCTAGAAGAATAATCAGAATTCGAGTTAATGTGCTTTCCGCATTTTTTAAATCAGATAGATGCTAGCAAATAAGTTGTTTCAATGCTAACCATTGTTATGTTATTTAATAAGTTTTAAGTTCCCCTGTGAAAAGTCGCTTCAAATTTTCTTTCTAAAAGAGCGGGCCAAATTCTGCATGACATCCCTTGCTAACCTATTCCTATGCCTTTTACAACCATGGCTGTTTATTTAAACTGTATCCCGCACCACAGAGCACTGTGGACAAAATAAATAAGAGCTAAGGTGTGGTGTATATTCACTATACTTAACCCATTAACTATCAAAATTTACCCCCTACACAGAGTTTATGCACAAACACGCACAAAGAAAAATAAAAATCTTCTATATAAAAATGTTAAAAAGAATGTAACTGAACAGATATCAAAACTGGACAGCAGAAAACACTGGGTCAATGGAATAAACAGCATAACAGCACTTTTCCCATTTCAATTGTTTTAAAATGACTTCTAAAATTAGAACTCTAACAAGCAAAAATTATATCTCTGAAATAAAATTCATTTTAATAAAATAACATGAATTCTGTAATATATGTAGTGAAGAAAAAATGACTTTATAGGATGAAATTCACAAAAGATAAAGTATTATGATTAAAATTCAGAAGTAAAATATAAATAATAAAATGTAAGGATCAGCAGTGGTTCCAAAAATGCTTGTCTATTGCCAATTTTAAATATATGTGTATATATGTATATTTCAATTAAAAACAAGAGAAAGAGTCAATAATTTCTCATCAATGATCTGTAAACAAAAACAAAAAAAGTAAAATAGGAAAGAGGAGAAAAACAAAGTACCTTCACCCTTTCTTCCTTGGAAGTAGTTGACTATGAGTTTTTGTTTTATTTTGAAATAAAAGAATTAGCAGGAACAGTTAAAGTGACATAGAGATAAATAAGGAAAAAGAAACTGATCTAATTATCATTAAGAACCAAAAAAATTTAGTTATAACTCTGTTACTCTTATACCCATACAAAAATGTCTGTTGACTGAAAGGGAGTTAGAAAGAGAGCAATAAAGGCACTTGTTACATAGAATACTCTTTGTCCAGAATCTGTAATAAACTTAAGGTAAAGCATGCCACCAAGAGCCATTATTGGGTCTACGCAGTAGTTTTATAGCTCACTTCTTGATCACTTTGTTATAATGGGACTCTATGTAAGCTCTTTTTTAAGTCCATGTTATTAAAGTGACCAAAACAATTAAGATAAAATATAACCAAATAATCGGAACCATGTACATGAAGAATGTATTTAAGGAAAGACTCTACTTCTTTAGTCTTCAATCAGAATTTTTCAATTCTGGATCTTAAAAAAGCTTAAAGATACAAAACATTCAACATCAATTACTCCTCACTAATTCTTGTAAAATATAATAAATGCTATTGTTTTTAACCAACCATTTCCTAAAAATGGAAGGAAAGGAATCTTGACAGCTAAAATTTCCTTAAAACTATCTTACACTTCTGCAAAGGTTGTAACTTATAAGTATCCTACACATCTTACCATATAAATTCTCAAAAATGTATTTGTTATAAAAAGAATTCAGATTTTAAAAACTAAATTAAAAAAAGAAAAATCGATAACTTTAACAGCATAGTTATGTGTTAGTATTTTCATATATAAGATACAGTTAACTTCATGGTATAACCAAATATAAATTATATTTTTATTATATCATTAATATTAACCATGCAATCTGAAATAAGATTGACAGGAAGGCTATCCCTGAATTGTGAAATTTTCATGTTAAAGAACAATCTTAAAATCATGCTATATTACTAATGAAACTATAAAGGATAAATGTAATATTTTACAAAATGCATGCTAATGAAACCAGGATAAATGTAACAGCTGTATTTCTAACTTACAAGTTTATTTTCATTCCTTCTCCGTCTTCAAAAAAATCACCATAGTGAGATCTAATTAGCTAAACACCTGGTATATATTTTATACCAGCAGTTCCTAATTTACAAATAATGTTTTAAATAATGGGAAAGTCCAAATGCCAGTCATAAAAAATAAATTTAACCCATAATGTAAGTGGAATAGTTCTGGCAATAGCCCATAGCCTTGAGTCTCAAAGCAAAGTTAAGAAAAGATTGAGTGATTTACTCTAGCAGCTGAAATGACATCCATAGCATCAAACAGGAAGAAAAATGGTCTCCAACTGCTCACATAAGAAAGTACTTTGAGGAAAAAGACCATGAATAAGAGAGGAAACTATGAGTATAGTATTCTGGCTAAAAGAGGCAAAAATAACAAGGTCTCAAGCAACAAGGTAACTAAGGAGTACTAATTTTATACATTATTCATTTAAGAAGTAATCATAAGTTGGGGACTATCTGGATGAAACAACTTAGCATAAAGAATTAAACTTGAAATATACTTACGGATCAATAGAAACTTTAATACAGGTCATGTTCTTATCCCTCTGTTTATTGTCAGCTGCATTAACTATGAAATTAAAAAATCAATGAGTAATCAAATATCTAAGTTATATAAATAAATACATGGACACAACTGCATGTACATCACTACTTAATATAAACATTTACATGTGGTAATAGTTGATGAAAATAATTACTACTAATTTCTAATACAAAACCTTATTTTCCAAACAATGTTTTTAAACTTTATATCATATCAAATTAATATTTGTCTTCTACCACAAAACAAGGAGGCAGATGATTTTGTGATATACAAAAACAAATTAAATAAGCAAACATTTGCAGTTTACAACACCCTACTTCAGGTCTAGAAGTAAAAAATTGATTTCATTATATTTTACCTTGATAACAAATTACTTTCTCTTGAATCTCCTTCAATAAACTAGTGATTGTATAGACAGATTGAGCTGAAACCAATCAGTAATTTTTGAATTACAAAGGCAAAGTCTTTAGCATAGTTACTAATCTCTAAATCCTATGTGCTATAACTGATAATATGTCTGTATACATTAACTAATTGCTTTAGTAAAATCTGAACACAAGCTAGCTGTCAAATTCAACTTCAGTCATAGAAGGAATATGTTCATGATAAACACTGTGTAACCTAAAAGTAAAACTGAGTGGAAATTTGGGAGGCAAGGATGAAAGGTACAAAATGTAAGTAACTGGTTTTACTCTCCTTTTCCAAAGACCAACACTATTCTGCTTTCTAGGAAACCTCAAATGGCACTGATGAGGTGGCAGTACACAGTCTCTAGAAAGTCCTTGGCTAAAAACATTTCCAAAGTGCAAGCATTACCTAGGAGTCAATTAGGCATTTGAACTTCACTGTGATTTAATTAATCGTGTGATTTGGAGAGGAAAGAGATTATTTAAAACGATGACTGTTAAAATACCTCATTTGTTAGTGAAAAACACAATTTTACATGTCTCACCTCAAACTCACTGAATCTGCAAGGCTCAGGCCCTGTAATCTCTATTTTTAACGGTGGGGAGGGGGGTGCCCATACCCCCACCCTGGGACTAGAATACAAGCAACTCCCAGTTGACTGCATATACAGGACCACAGACCATCTCTGGGATTGCTAATCAAATACAACACATTATTTTACAAACAAACGATTAAAACACAAAAATATGTACCATTATGAAAATATAACAGCAAGTAATATAAATTTTCTGAAGAACATTTATATTCACCATAAAAGCCAGAGATATGCCTTTAAAATTTACACTGTAAATCTGGTGCTATATATAGAGACAGACAGACAGAGACATTATAATGACATCAATAGAAACATGTATTAAATCTTTAACAAGTACTCACCCAAGATTTCATCAAAGATCTTGTATAAACCTGGCACGAAGGTAATATCCCTGCAATTCATTCCTACATCTTCATCATACACCCACATTAACTGCATTGAGAGAAAAATTCAAAAGGACTTATAGAGTAAAAGTGCTTAATATCAATTTTGCATAGTATAAACCCATATCTGTCATTTACTCTATAAATACTTAGACCTTCAGTTATAATCAAACTCACGGTATTTATATTCAATTTAAATAAACTCAAAATTGAGATATTATTCATTTTGTATCATCTGTACTCTTTTTCATACATAAAGTTAGCTTAATATAAAGCACATAGAATTGTTAGAAACAGTGTTCACATAAAATAGGAGAAAAAACAAAAAATATCTTCTATTAACTATATCTTTACTTCAAGCTATGTATTTTTCTATTGTATAAAAAGCACTGTGTAAAATAATATAAACACAGCATGCTCTTAATAGTTGGGAAATCTGAGCAAGTTACTTAAATTTATTTAAACTTCAGTTTCCTCATCTATAAAATGGAGATAATAGTACCTATTTCCACAAATTTTTAGAATCATATAAAAAATACGTGTAAGCCAAGTCCATAGCAAGCATTAAACGGTCATTACTGTGTATATATAAATTCTAGAATTTAAAGTAAGCCACAGCATGCATTAACTTAAGTACTTTTTTAAAAGTTCATATAGTATCATTTTACTCTATACATCTTACCTCTGATAATTTTTATCTCCTACTTTTTTTTATCTCTAGCAAGAAATGAAGACATTTCTGTCTCTTAGATCCCTTTCCCTATTTTCCTTATGGCTACAGAAACATAAAATTATGTACTTACAAAGCATATGATCACAAAAGTTTATTAAAAAGATATAAATACATATCTCCTAATTTCAATAAAATTTAAAAATAATTACCTGTGTCAATGGCTCCACTGACCCAATGTATGTATCAGGACGAAGGAGAATGTGTTCGAGTTGTGTCTTTTTCTGATATACTCTCTCGACAGACAACTTCTTTGAAGAATCATTTCTATTTGCAGTTTCAGACTCTTCTTTTTTTGCAGCATTGTTCTGATCAAAAAGAGTCTAAAATTAACCAAAAAATCAAATTTAAATAACCTACCAAGGGGTAAGCTAAAATGTATATGGACATATGACATAGGTTTTCTCTTAAACAACAAAATTATCTTTCAAGCTCACTGATTTTTAAGTCCTAAGAGAACACTCTATTTACCAACAGTCTAGTTATAGTGTGAAATCGCTGTTTTGACTGAGCCCAAAAAGCAGGTATACATAGTCATCAGAATAGCTAGAAAGCCTCTATCTATTCAATCCAGAAATATAAACTTTTCCCAATTCTGCAAGATAACAAGTTAATTTTTGTAGTCCACAAAACTACCCAAGGAATGTGATCAGGTTACAGGTTCACAATAGCTAAACCTGGCTGACTGCAGAGGTCCCAAATACTTCCAGATATATAAATTCCCTGCCATTAAGCTACAATAGGTGCTCCATTACTGAGAAACCCCATGATTCCAGTTTCTCTACTAGTTACAAGGAGGCAGAGGTTGGTGATCCTAATTCTAGCCATTCTTATAGCAGATAAGAATCCCAAACTCAAATTCCCAAGGTCTGAAGATTTCTTTATCTTCTTAATAGCAGCAGAGAACACATTTCTCTCCTAGAATTCCCTAATGCTGACAAATAAGACATCCCACTAAAAGAAAGATATTAATGGCCTGTTTTTTCAGTCAAAAAAAAAAAAATTCAAATATAAGACACAATGAAAAAAATAAGATATCTTCGCAAGTCTTTGAACTTTAGTAGAGATGAAACACTCAGAAGATAAACAATGGAAGAGAAATCTTGTACATTCAAACTAGCAGTATACCACTTCACTCAAGTCCTAGACATAGCAATACCATCATCTTTAATTTTTAAAAAGGTGTCATTACACAGCCTTTACATGTATGTTTAAAAATCAAAATATATATAACTTCTGTGTAGTCTAAACCAAAACAAGTATTGTAACATACAAACCCTATAAAAATTTAAACATTAATTATAATCTTCCAATGCCATAAATTTTACATAAAATTAAAGAAATTTAATATTTCAAAATAACAGTATTACAAAAAACTCATTTTCGAGATTTTAAACTATGTTTTTATACATTCTTTCATTTATAAGGTTACCCATTAACACTGCTCAGAGTCAATTAAAAATAACTTTGGACAAAGAAAATAATTCTGTTTCATAAAGTCTTCATATTATATTTCTGTCAAGCATTAGATGAACCAACTGGCCAGATAGTTTCCATATTTCTGATCATGTTCCTTGCTTTTCATGAGATAATTGATTATAGAAACAAATATAACAATAAAAACAGAACAGTTAGAACAAAGATCATAATGACTAAGATCACACTAAGAAAGGGCTTAAGGATGATAAACGCAATGGAATCAAAGGTGGATAACTTCTTACCATTAACTTAGAACTCTTTGCAACTACTGGCACAGATATCAGAAACTTATAATTGCTATGCAAGTAAAGGCTTTCCTAGTCCAGGCTACTCTTCCAAAACAAAACACACACACACCACCACCACCACCACCACCACCATTTTTTATATTAGACTTAACCAGAGACTCATGTCTCCCTAATTTGGGCTTCTACATTTGGCCCTGATGAGTTACACCAAACTGAAGTGGCACATAGGTACTGGAAAACAGAGGTAAAGGACTACCTTCCTGCTTTTTCAAGAATTTACAACTTTTTCCACATCTCCTTACTACCAATTGCCATCTCTTCCTCTCAAATGAATAGAAGAATAAGGAAAGTTTGGCTTGCGCCTATCAGATTCCTATCAAGTTCAAAAAGTTATTTTTCTTGCTAGGATAATGACTCAAAACATCAGAGATGTAGTTGGCTACGTCAGATTATTATTTATAATTTTCTCTAGAAATAACATAATTAGAAAATAACTGTAGCAATATCTTTAAAACATTTTATGCCAAAATACTGTTTCCTAAAAATCATGTGACAGGTGTACCATTCTATTTAAAGTAATAAAAACCATTAAGAAATATATATTATTTATAGAATATCATAATAAAACATGTTTTGAAGTCATTTGTAGATATATTAAATAAACTCAATTATAATATTTAAGAATTTCTAAAACTCTATATAAACTTTTACCCCAGATATTTCATTGTGTAAATATTTTTAGTTACCTACACCAAAAAATATTTGTATTATAAACTTCTATTGCTATAATTTTTATATAAAAATTATGTGATCAAGTATTTTTAAATTACAGTTTACTAAAACTATACTGTTTAGTGAACAAAGTTACAAAAGAGTAAATAAAAAGTATGAGCCCATTTTCATCAGAAAAAAATTACAACATATATATGCATAGGAAAAAATATAAAACATACCCACAAAATATCAATAAAAAGCATCCATGAGAAGTAGAAATATGGGTTCTTTTCATTTTCTTTTCTAATTCTCCAAAATGAACACATAATTATCTTAAAAGCTTATTAACCTATGTATGTGAAAACATAGTTAAGCTAGAATAAAACTGAAAGTTTATTTTTTCTAGAGGCATGGTATATATCTACTTATGACTTCAGCTGCCCCACCTTTCTAACTAGAATCTAGGCAAAAATAAATAAATAAATAAGACTGGCAGCCTTAACAGAGTAGAAAGCAGAAATTAACATCATCACCAGATTTGTCTTACTTTCCCATTCCCAACAAATGGTAGTTTGCAATGTTCACAACTCAGGAGCGGCAAACAGAGAAGGAAGTTCTCTTCTGAGAGATCTATAAGCTTTTCTGCCAGAAACCTGAAATAATAATGGTTTCTTTCAGCTCCTGTTTATTAGCAAATCTGGCTCCCCTGAGTAATGGCCAGGCCACTAAAAATCAAAATCTGGGGTTAAGGCAAGAGAGGGCAACTTCCCTCCCCTTTCCCATTCAATAGGCGGGTCCCATCCCTAGAACAGGTATGAATTCAAACAACCTCCGCCTATGAACAGAAATTAAATGAGAAAAATCTGTTGATCATCTTACCTCCAGCTGTTATTTCTACTATCTCTTTTAGTAAAGAGAAAAGAAAAAAGAAAAGGTCACCCTGAGCAGCCCTTCAGTTTTATATCATTATTGCTGATAACATTCAGAAAAAAGAGTCAAAAATTAGCCTGAACAGAAACAAACTAGCAAATTCATATCTTCACATTTATAAAATCACTCTCGATATCAGAGATGACAAAGGTTTTGATACCTGTAGGCTAAGAGAATTATGCTCATTTTAAATATTGAAAAGGGTTCTTTTGATTCAAAATGATTTAACCTTTTCTTATTCTTATATGTTCATAGTAATGATACACTATAGTAATAACACTAAGCATTTCATATTGACTAAAAAAATTAACAATATGCTCTTAAAATAATAAATTACCAAGAGCATTCTGAATCAACTTTAAGGTTTGATGAAAGTTGAAAACTTGTCATTTAAGTTTATTTGGAATATATTTTGCTCATTATGTGGTCAAATTATCCAACTATTTATAGTAATAAATAATTCCAGCACCTAATTATACTGGAATCTAAGAAATTGG
>NW_006431210.1:1747100-1754038 GCF_000325575.1 Pteropus alecto
AAATATCCTTCACATATCTAAAAAAGTTGTTTTAATTATATTCTTTGTGTTTTAATTATATTCTTTATATTCTATGCATATGATACCATAATTGACTTTTTCTAAAGTTCAAAAATTGGCTGCCAATGCATTACTGGGGATTTTCAAATTACAATAAAAGCATCAAAATAATATGTAAAATCTATTTTAAAATATTAATCTGTTTTATAGCACTTTTGCAATACTGCTAACTCCTAGTAAAAGAATACAGATTTCATACTCATCTAAGATTCAACCTTTATGAATATTTCTTCATCAACAGATGAAAAAAATATTTCTCAAGCACCAATAAAAAAAAAAACACTCCAGTAAAACAAACTCATTTTAGAATGGGTATGTACCAAGATCATTTTGTGAAAAAGAAAGATTCTTCTTACACAGAGTTGTCACCTAAGATATAGCAATTTGGGGCGATCGCCCACAGTTCCTGTTTTTCTGTGGGAAAATGAATTGCTGCCAAAGAGGGGAAAAGGGATGGACTGCCAATTGGTGCTAAAAAGGAACTGAGCCAGCCATTCACATAATCAGCACAAAAATCTCACCATCACCAGGCAAAAGCTTGAGCAACAAGCCTCTTCTCCTATCTTCTATAAGATCCCCTCAGACTTCACATTACACTTTGTAACATCTCTTCCCCTTCTTTTTTCCCTCAAGGCTACCATGCTTGATGTTTGTTTTAGCCATATTTCACCTACATAAAAATACAGAGCCAAGTTATGTGCCCACCATTAATGAAAAACAAAACCCAACAGTTTGTCTTCCATCTATGCTCCCCCAGATTTGTTCTCCTCTCCCAAAATAAGGAGAACAAGGGAAGATGGAAAAAATGAGTGATATTTAAGATCAAGAGAAATGCTAAAATGTCCACTATAGAAAAAAATCTTCCTCCAAAAAGCATCCAAATCTGAAAGGAAGAAGTAAAACTGTCACTATTTGCAGATGACATATTATATATAGGAAACTCTAAAAAGTCCACCAAAAACACTATTAGAACTAATAAACAGATTCAACAAAGTTGCAGAATACAAACTCAATACACAAAAAATGTTGTGTTTCTGTACACCAATAACAATCAGAAAGAAATTAAGAAAACAATCTAAGTTATAACTGCATCAAAAATAATAAAATACCTAAAAATAAATGGAAAGATAGTTCGTGCCCATGGATTGGAAGCATTAATATTGTTAAAATGTCCATACAATCCAAAGCAATCTACAGATTCAATACAATCCCTATCAAAATCTCAGTGGCATTTTTTGACAGAAATTAAACAAAAATCAACTCAAAATGGATTGGCATGAATATAAGACCTGAAACCATAAAACTCCTAGAAGAAAACACAGGCTGTAAGCTTCTTGACATGCATCTTAGTGATGATTTTTAGGATTTGGCAACAAAAGCAAAGGCAACAAAAGCAAAAATAAACAAGTGAGATTACATCAAACTAAAAGCATATGCACAGCAAAGGAAATGAACAACAAAATGAAAGGACAACCTACCAAATGGGAGAAAATATTTACAAATCATGTAACTGTAAAGAGGTTAATATCCAAAATACATAAAGAACTCATACAACGCAACAGCAAAAAACCCCAGACAACTCCATTTAAAAAATGGGTAGAGAATGTGAATAGATATTTTCCAAAGACATCTAGATGGCCAACAAGAACACGAAAAGGTGCTCAAAATCACTAATCATCAGAGATAGAAATATGCAAATTAAAACCACAATGAAATATCACCTCACAACTGTTAGAAGGCTATTATCAATAAGACAAGAAATAGTGTTGGTGAAGATGTGGTGAAAAGAGAATCCGTATGTACTCTTGCTGGGAATGTAGATTGGTGCAGCTATTATAAAAAACAGTATAGAGAGTCTTCAAAAAATTAAAAATAGAACTACCATATGATCCAGTGACTTCACTTCTGGGTATTTACCTGAAGAAAACAAAAACACTGACTCAAAAAAGATGTATGCACTCCATGCTCACTGCAGCCAAGACATGAAAGCAACCTAAGTTGCCCATCAATAGATAAAAGGATAAAAAATATATATAACAGACACACAGAGAAATATTATTCAGCCATAAAAAGAAGAAAATCTTGCCATTTGTGACAATATAGATGAAACTTGGGGTCATTAGGCTAAGTGAAATAAGTCTGAGAAAGGCAGATACAATGTGATCTCACTATGTGAGGAATCTGAAAACAAAACAACAAAACCTAACTAACTCATAGATACAAAGAACAGATTGGTAGTTGACAGAGGTAGGGGAGGGGAAGAAGGGTGAAGGTTGTCAACAGGTACAAACTTCCAGTTATGAAATAAATAAATAAGGAGGTATAATGTACAGCACAGTGACTACAATTCAATACTATATTGTATATTTGAAAGTTGCTAAGAGAGTAGATCTTAAAAGTTCTCATCACAAGAAAAAAATTGTAACTATGTGGTGATGGATGTCATGCTAGACATTGTCGTGATTATTGCTCAATCTAAAAAAATACTCTTTCTCTGGGACAAAAGAAATGAAAATACTTATCACTGGATTTAAAAAAAAGGAAAATGTGTGTGTGTGTATGTACACCCATCTGAGAGTTTACTATATGTCAAGCATTGTGGGAATTATATGCATAATCTCAATTAATTCTCCTAACAGCTCCATAAAGCAAGACACATTATTATAATTCACTTTTTACAGATGAGGAAACTGAGGTCTGGAGAGGCTAAGCATTTTCCCAAAGCTAACAAAGCCAGTGCTTAAAGAAGGTGAATTATGAAACCAGATGATCTGATTTTATAGCCCATAGCCTTAAAGAGCTTTACACTAAATGTATATGCCTTGAAAAGGAAATGTACTCTCTAACTTTTTGCATGAACACAAAAGGTTAGTAGAAAGAGATATAGGTATATCCCAGAAGGCTTTATTTATCCTGTTACATCAGGGTATAAAAGATGAGTTTTTTCTGGTTTTTAATATTTTCAAATTGTAAGGCAGTATAAATGATGGTTAAGAACATAAGCCTGGTTTAAATCTCACCTTTGCCTCAGCTATGTCCAGTTTGTTACCTAATCTCTATGCTCCTGTTTCTTTCTCTTCAAATAAGAATTATACTGATCTCACCTTTTCTTTAAAATGGGTCCTATTTGTATTGATTTTTAAAAAAGAGGCCTATTAAAAAAAATACTTAGTAAAATACAACTGTTGCCACCACCAAGGTATTGAACAGATCTGAAACATACAAGTAAACACACTTCTATTCAGAAAAGTTAACAGTTTAAAAAAACTTTCTAAATACCGATATTTTGTTATTTGAGAATGTATCTAAAGAACAGTGCTACCTGACCACTGACCTTATGATAACAGAAGAATTGTCAGGAAGTTAGTACTTTATCCAAATTGTTAACAATAACCAGAGCTGGATTATGTATCCAGCTCTTTACTAAACACTATAAAGGATACAAACAAGTAAAATACAGGGCCTCTGACTTCAAGAATTTATAATCTAATTGTTAAAACAAAATTATCACCCATGAAAGTTACATTTAAAAAAAAAAAAGATTTATGTTTTATGATCCATAAGAGTAACAGAAAAAGATGAGTACAAACTGGAGGATAAAAGGTTGGTGAAACTCTAAACTAACCTTGAAGAGTAATTAAGATTTAGACTGGTAAAGAGAAGAGACATCCCTGACAGAACATTAGCATACAAAGGCAAAGTGACAAAAATGAACATGACCTGCAGGAGACCATGAAGAGAGAAATCTAACTATGAGGATTACAGGAAATATATTGCAATTGGGAGGGCACATAATTTATGAAATAATTGGCTTGAAAATCTGATTGAGCAGTTTAGACTTGCAACAATAAGCCACTAAAGCAAGGTTCTTAATACTAATCTGTAAACAATATTAAATATACAGTCGTTTCCTGGATTAAAAATATTCAGTTGAAAAAAATGTCTTGTTTCATTGTTTTACTTTAAAATACTACAATGTTAATTGCAGTTTTATATTTATTAAAAAGATACATTTTAGAAATAAAAATGGAAACATTTAGAGATGAAGTGATATAATTCAAGGATTTAGTTTGCTTCAGAATAATGAGAAGGGGAAAGGTGGGTGACCTTGAGTTGATAACCGTTGAAACTTGATAGAAGGAGATTACTTATACTTTTCTGGACACTGCTTGATATTTTCTATTACAGTATTTTTTTAAATCAACCAAATTAGAGTATTACTGGGGGAAAAGATTGATATTTAGATAGTGATTAACTGTATTCTAATAATTCCACAAATTTATTTTTTACAACCACTTGAAGACAATAAAAGACGAGTGAAATGAATTAAAGTTTTATAAGCTAAAAGTTAATTCAAGAAACTCTACTTCCTTCAAAGAACTCTTCATAGCTGCTGTCAATTTTAACTCAAAATAGTTTTACTATATTTATATTTTTCACTTTTTAAAAAATTTTAGTACTACAAATCCAACACAAACCAAATACACTTAAAAGGAGAAGTTAATGTCAATCTTAAACCACTTTGCTTTGTGATTTCAGGCATTGTAATGTAAACTTTCATGTAGTGACAACGTTAACACTGCATGCTGGCATGCATCCCAATAGAAGTTAATACCAGCGACTCACGACAGCATTACTCACCCACCCCTAAAAGAATAATGATATCGGGGACAAATTACATTTTTAATTTTTCCTGTTGCCCACAAGCAGGTGGCAATATAACATCAGTTTCAATAAAGCAAAGTTACCCTTCAGAAATAGATGACCACTGCAACAAACTCCTGAACTCTTTCCAAGTTAATGATCTGCTTTCGCCCTGGCTTAAAGATATTTTATGTAAGGCAATTTGATTATTCTGAGTGTGCATTTCTTGAACTTCACCAATAAAAACAAAGGTTTGGTAAGCCCAGCACTGTGTTACAGATGTCATTTCACTTAATTTTCAATGTGACCTTACTTTACAGATAAGAACACAGGCTTAGAAAGATTAGGTCCCTTGTGCAAAGTCGCATTGACTACATGTGTTGGAGACAGAATATGACTCTACCTCAATCTCACATCAAAGTCCATGCTCATAATCACCTCTATTGTCTTCCATAAAATTAAACTAGTCTATGATAAATGGTGTATATTATAGACATAAAGATGTTCAGATAATCTGATTTAACGTTTAAAGAAGCATCATATCTTAAAGTGGACTTATGGGGTAATTTTTTAATAAGCTAATTCGACAAGAATATAATCTATAAATAAAAGACTAAGTGACTTTCTCCTTATTTTACTACATTTCCCATATAGTTTTATAACAAAAAGTATTTAATCAATAAATCAATTTTAGTTTCAAACGAATTTTTCTGATATTAAATAAGACCCTCTTAAGTTTCACAAAATTTCTTATATAAATGAAAGTTTCCTATTGAATTTGAAAGAAAAAGTGGTCATTTAATTACCAACAAAGTTAAATAAAAGTAAGTTAAAATATTGCCATTGAATGTTAAAGCAAACCAATTCAATCTTGGCGCAACATGTTTATCATTATAGAATCACAAGTCCTCAGAGAAAACACTGATCAGGCCTCAACACTTCCAAATAGTGAATGAGAACCATGTGGCAAACTAACTCCATTTTCATAAGTTTGATTTTAGTAACGGGTAAAGGCCATCAATTTTAAAAAATCATCCTTTTGAGGTTATACATTTCCTCCTCCTCACCCCCCGAAATGTCCACATGGACCACTAACAAATGTCCTAGAGATTCAACGATAAGAGCCAGGCAAGTTATTTTGCAAAGCACCTTGGCACAAAAACATAAATGTTTAAAATATTTTCCTGCTATCAGCAACATGCTTTTTACAGGGAGTACTTATCAACACAGCAAAAGGGCGACTCAACTCACCTAAATTTCACCCAAGCAAAAGGAAATTGAAGACTTAATAAAAAGGTCAATATGAAAGTTTCCCTGGGTGTTTCAGAAAAGGGAAGGATCTATCAAAAGTCCCTATAAAACGTAACGCTTTTTATTTTTTCTCCTGAATACCTAGTCACTTGCCTGAGCTGGGCTTTTTGTGTGTAGGAAATGACCCTGGTCTGAACTCGATGCTGAGCAAGTGAAACGCCAATGAATTATCGATCTGCCGTGGGAATTGGATCCCTCTAGGTCTTCCCTCTTCTACAAAAAAAAAGCGCTGAAATCCTTTAACTCCAGGACAAATCACTTCAGTCACCTCTTCAACACTCTCCGTTCAGCCCCCACCCCGTTTCATCTGCGATGCTGACGCAGGTGAGCGCTTCTTCTAACAATCCCGCCCGGACAGATGGACAATCTAGAGTATATTAACTGCTGTGAAACTGCCATTCGAATGCGCTTTCAATTGAATGAGACTTTCCGAGCTCAAGTTAAATTTGCTGTAGACCTATCGCCCACCAAATCCGTTCGTCTTTGAGACATCAGAGAATCCGAAGTGGTTACATTTTCAATACACACACACCTTTCTCCGGAATTTCTTAAGCCATATTTGGAGAAAGCGCTAACCCACAGAGACACACATGCATTATTGCCATACCCATCATCTCATTCCCGACTGCCCTGTAAGAGTCCGGGAAACAAGAAAAAAGACCAAGCGGGGGCTCCATGTCATGTCCATGGTTTGTCCCCCAAAGTTTCGAGTGTACATTACGCTCCTGCAGCCGGAGCCTCCACCGCGGTAAAGAGAAGAAAGAAAAGGGGCGGGGAGCTGGGGGTTCCGCTGGAAGAAACCCCGACGGGGCGCCCGCTCCGAGAACCGGATTTCCCTCTCTTTCTCCTTCTCCCCACCCCCACACCCAGTCGGCCCGGCGGAATTCCTGCCCCGCAGCGGGCCGGGAACAATGCCGCGGCCG
>NW_006431210.1:1754592-1755223 GCF_000325575.1 Pteropus alecto
GACGCAGAGGTTGTCCTTCTTCACGATCCGCGAAGGCCGGCTGCTCCGGGTGCCAGAGTCGCCGCCCGCCGCCGCCGCCACCACCACCGCCGCCTCAAAGGCTGCCTTGCTCCGCTGCGCTGCAGCCCCGACTTCCTCACATCCACACACCGAGAGGGACAATAAACAGAGCCTCCGCTGCCGCGGTCGCCTCCCTCTTGTCCGGCATAACACCGCACACACACATTCGCACACTAGAGAGAGAAGGCGCGGCGGCCGCCCCCGCTGTCAGTCAGCGCCTCGTCGCCCAATCGGGGCATTGTCGCCGCAGCCTCTCGGCCAATCCGAAAATTCCAAGCCCCTTGAGGGGCGGGACCCAAGGGGGAAACGTCATTGCGGGTAGCAACCGAAGGGAAGACTTGGGTTTTTTGTTTGTGTTTGTGTGTATGTGTGTGTGTGTGTGTGTGAGTATGTGTGTGTGTGGTTTTGCCATTTGAAGGGACATCAGGGGCTTCTGTCAAGGGTCATTTGAGGGCGGCAAAGGGAAAGGGTCGAATTCGCCTCCGGTCGATTGTAATCCTCCAAGCATGCTGTTTACTCTAAGACCTGCCCTCGAAGCCGAGGCATTTCTTTGCCGGGGACCGCTTGGCAG
>NW_006431210.1:1755338-1795826 GCF_000325575.1 Pteropus alecto
ACCACAGGCAAGACGTTGTAGATCACTGGTGCAGGGAGCGTCCTGTGACCTGGGCCTCCCCAAGGCCCCAAGTGGACGCTGCTGCCGAAAGAATCCTTTGCTCAGAACTTCCCCTCCTCCATCTCCTTCTTCCCTCTCCTCTCCTCCACCATCCCCGCCCCCGCCCCCCAAAGGGATACGGTCAGTTTCAAGAAAGCTGCATTTAAAGAACTTAAATGATAAGAGACACACAGAGAACATTCTAGGGAAGAATGCAGGTTGGGTTGAGGGTTCTGTTTCTACTCTTTGTTGACCTTTCTTCTCTGAACATTGCGAAAATGTCGATGTCACTTTTCTTTCTCATCTGTCCAGAACTATGCCTCTTTCCTCTAAGAGGGCATGTTTACTTTTTAAAATTGTTTTCGGTTAAATTTTAAATGTACACTAAAAAATAATTTCATTCACATTAAAGCTTTCTAAGAACGAAAATTACCCATACAGCTGCACCAAAGTCTTTGGCAGATGGAAGATGGCTTTACTTCATTCTGCTTTTCAATGTAATTCCATTCAACAAGTATTTATTGGGCACACACTCCGCCATCCTGTGCCAGGCTCTGCGATGGATTCCTAATAAAAATAGGGCCCCTGATTTCAAGTCATTTATACTGTGATCTGTGAGACAGACTAAAAGGGAGTTAACTGTCACCAAAATGGGTACTTGAGGGCATGTAGCATCACCAAATAGTTGTGATGAGAGCTTTTTAAAAAGATAAAAACAGTATTGCTGCTTTGTGAAAAGGTGTTTGTGAACTTCTCTTTCAACTGTGCATTTCCTCTCAAGGGAAAACAAAAATGTCTCAGGTCACATCTTTCAACTGCCTTCTGAGTCCAGAGAGGTGGGGAACTCTCAAACATGGAAACAATTTAAACATCGTTTTTCTTAATTAGCTCCCTAGTGGCCATGTAATTTTGGCATATTTGGAACTTTGGTTCAGAACAGCGAAGCCTTTCTTTACCTTGAACTTGAGGTGCAAGCTCGTATATCAAGACAGACCACGTTCTAATCTGGGCTCTGAACCTGACCAAACTAAGTATCTGTGCCTGTTATTGAACTTCCCTGAGCCTTTGTTTGCACCTCATTAAAATGAGGATTTTTGTTCTTGTACTTACTTGTGATTTTACATCTTCAAAGTACTCTTATTTTATGTTTGAAAAGGGAGTAAATAATTTTAAAGACTGAGGTTTTTTTAAAAATAAATATACATTAAGTAGAAGTCAAGCTATAAAATATATAGCTTTCTCTTTTTTTAAACTTCATTTTTTCAAAGCTGCTCAGCCTCATTTTGAAATGAACAAAACATATTCGACGTCAAATAGGTTAATCAATGAAACTCTTGTTCATCTTCACTTGCCTCTTAGGTGAGCCACTGAGTCTTTTAGCTTTCTAAATAGAAGACACTCTAGTAAATATAACTGGTTTTATTCTTATGAAAATATTGACTCCTAAAAGAATCACAAATAAAAAAGCTGTTGAATATACTTATAGGCAAATGCCCAGTTCAAAGCAAAGAATCTTAATAAATGGAAAAAGGTATCGAGAACAAAAGTAGCTCTTAAGGTGGAATTTTCCAGATTTCTGTACCATTATTTTTCTTTTGTAACTAATGAATATTATATCCCTACCAAAAAAAAAAAAAAATAGTATCTCAGCTCCTGAAAAAATGTAGGTCTTGGTCTTTTTAACTGTGTGCAGCAGACTGAACATATCTTTATGATAAAATTGGTTGTACCTAACTTGAGCACAGCTTTTCCTTCTGGGGTTTTGTCAAATCATTTTTTATTTACAGAGTAATTATAGCAATAATTGCTGCATTAAAAAGCTCTATATCTGATTTGTCTTGTTTGGAATACTATTTTATCCATATGTGTATATTTAAAGACTTACTTTCCACCCATTAGCAAACAGCAGCTGAAATGAAAAATGTAGAAATCAAAGTCAATTCTATAAACTGTAAAAATAAAGGTCTTTATGTGATGAAGCTCTCTGAGTAGTTTCCATGGGGGCTTATCCTAACAACTTTAGAATTTTTATTTTTAGATCTAATGTTTCCCTATTGTACTAATCAAAAAAGGTATTTAGCATGCCGACTATGTGTTAGGTACCCAGGACCTAGGAGTTCAAAAATCATGAAATGAGATCTCCGTGTGGAGTTTACAACTTATCTTATATAGTTTTGAGCTAATCTTTTAAGCTGAAAAGCAATTTTATATTCATTTCCTATTTAATAGTTAACCTGATGAGTCACACCTATTATTGTACTTTATACACAGCATATAATTTAATCAATAAAAATAAATTGTCTAAGAAGATAGTAACCCAAAATTATATTTCTAGGTGCCTGGCAAAGTTTCAATAGAGTTTCCACTTAAATCATGTATTGTTCCAACATTGAGATTCACCTAGGGGGCTGGGGAACTAATCTTTATTCTAGTGAGCATTTAAATAAGATAATATTTGGAGTCAAAATTCAATGGCTGTAACTTTACCTCTCTCTCTCACTGTTAGTTTTTATGGATCCTTAATACCTGCATAGTTGCTAGGCTAAAAATAAGAAGAAAAATAAGAAGAAAAACTGTCCTACAGTAAACTCAATAAATGATAATATACTCCAGGTAATGACTATTAAATGTCTTCAATGCAATTTAGTTTGTTATATTTCTTTAGAAGTGAGCTCAAGGTAGGGAAGAAAACTACCATCAATGTAGCTTTTTGGGCTTCAGCATTTCTATATTTAATATTATAATAGATTATTGACTTTGATTTTTGAGACTATTTAATTGCTCTAACTATACTGTAAGTATATTTTTACTTTAAAAAGATACTTAAGCACCAAAGGAAACAAGTGTTTATGGATGTCCGAAGACATCAATCACCACCACATTCCTGAGTATTATCACCACAGGGGAGGCATAAAGGCTAAAGTTGTTCAGTTTCTACCTATGATAAGTATGGGTGAGATGTTTGTTTTATTTGACATCTTTTGGTTTGGAGAATTTTATTTTAATTGGTTTTGGCCAATCAATGCCGATCCTCTGATAAAGTTTCTAATTACTCATACAGACAGAAGGAACATTTTAGATGATGTGGATCAGCAATAACTCTGGATTTTTAACTATACTGAATTACATAACATGGAGAATATAATTAGCATGTGCTTCAGTTAAAAAGGCTATCTGTGGCCTTTGAAAGGGCCTAATATTAGTTTTGAACTTTCGAAGAAGCATTTTGTTGTAAGAAAACCCAGCTTTAGGAGACACTAGATGCCATCATTCACCTAACCATCACCAATAGAATATTATGTGATCCTAGCATGTGAATTGCTAAATTGTATTTGAAATTTCTAATTAATCAGAGAAATCTGATTCAGTTATTAAATAGGTTTATGAGACTCGGATCTAAAGACATGAGATAGTAGTGACTTTCCCAACTAAACTATTTCCATTTCAGAAGAGCTGGAAACTTTAAAGCTTGAGTTGCTAAGTTGTTTTCATTCTGCAGTATATTAAAAAAATTAATGGGGGTGGGGCAAGAAGTGTGAGAAATATTTTACAAAAGAAGAATATAAGATGTAAAGACTTCAAGTTAAAGGTGTTTCTGGAACAGATCAAAAAGGTATCTGCAGGTTATCTAAGGTGACAAGTTAAAAATCAGAACCTTGAAAAGGTACCATCTTTTAGTGTGCCAATTAACAACAAAAAAGCAATTGTTCCTATATTCGGAACAGTTAAGCACAGATTAGCCCAGATATCTTATATAACTATCTTTGTCTATAAGCTTTCTTCTTTGAGAGGGCTGTCTGAATGTGGAAAGATCAGAAGGTCCAAGAATGCTGATTCATCAAGGAATATATCTCTGGTTTAAATGGCGTTTGAGAAAAGTGAAAGAACAAGACCATTCTGTTCAGTAAATGGTATACTACATGGTGTTAGCTGATCCTAGAAATCACCTGTCACATAAGAGTTTAATAAATAATTGCTCAAGGAATAAACTTGAGACATATCCAAAGTCCCTCATAGTGAAAGAGCTCATCTACCACCCGTGATGGTGCTGAAACTTGGCCAGAATCCCTAAGTCTTATTTCTTCAAATGTTCTAGGTTGAATACCAGAAAGTATAAAAGTACCTTAAACTTTAACAGTTAATTGATTATCAAGAATTGGTTAAAGCATTGTTCCTCTTTAGAAATCAAGAACACCATGACATGAAGAGGAAATGAAGAGAAGTTATGGTACCAGGAGAAAGAATTAAGGTTGGGGGCAAAGAGATAACAAAATCATTGAATCATGTGAAACTGACTGGAGAAAGCAAACACATTCTGACAATAGAAAGAGAAGAGCAAGCTGTAGCTTTCTCAATTCTTATTCTTCATTTTATGAAGAAGGAAACCCCCATTTTCTGAGAACCCTGCTATCTGTTTGGGATAGTACTGGGCAGGCACTTTCTCTTTCATACCTATTAGCTTAATTAACTCTCAACAACCCTAAGAAAAGTGTTATCATTCTTATTTCACAGTCAAGGAAACAAAAAATCTTAGAAAGTCACAGAGCTGAGTACTTGGTAGAACTGAAATTCCAACTCAAGTCTCTCTTACTCCAAACCACACCCATTTGTCACAATGACAAGTTGGCTAACATACTTGGCAATATAGCATATTTGGCAATGTGTTAAGAACTTGGCGATACTGGTGAATAATTTTGGCCCTCTGTAAAATCCTTTGGTGATTAAATTTTATTGTTAAACTATGATGACATGTATCTACAATTTGAATGACTAGAAATTCTCTTTGAAACCAGCTTAAATTTGCTATGCCTTACTTTGTTACAAAATGAGTTACTTTTTGAAGACAAAGGATCATCAAAGAAAAAAATACCTCTGGGTCCTGTGACATCTCTCCATACACAAGATTGTAAATCTTGTAATCTAAATTCGGTGTTAAAATTATAGAAGACTCTCAAAGAGCTAACTTTCAAATGTAGGAGGAAAAACACAGAAGTACCTTGGGATTGGACTCTTGGATTCACATTTTGGATAACTTCAAATTCATAGTAGAAGATACTTAAAGCAGCATAAAAAAATCCCAAATTATTTAGTCATAGGGAAGACTTGTCTGTGGACACTCCATCTATTATAAGGATTATTTGCCTTTTGTAATCTATTTTTATGCATTACGATTTTGCACCTCCCATTCCAGCACTTTGCAAATAATGTTTCTTAGAATACGAATTCCTTGAGGTATAAATGGGTATTTTGGAAATTCTAAGTCCCTAAACCAAGCACACTCTTGTATAGTACCTATGTATAAGGAGTTTATAAAACACAATAGCATTTTTGTCTTTTCAGCAACCCTGCAGTAAACAAGTCTAACTTATTTAGCCTTGAAATTCTATTTTCAGAAATATCTATTGACATCCTTGAAATGTATACTTTAATGAAAAGACTTTGGGAAATACTGCTACTTTTTATATTATTTATTTTATAACATGTGTTTGTTTTATAAGTTTAGAAAGTATAAATAAATATGAAGCAAAGAACAAAATGACACACAATTTTACCACTCAGATAATCTATTAACAATTGATGATTACATTTCTATTCCTTTTGTAAATCTGCAAAAATATATAATTTTTAAAAAAGGAAACACTAAGCTCTAGTTAAGTTATTTAAAATTTAAAAATGAGTTCTATCCCACCAGAATGGCTAAAATTAAAATACCAACTTTTGGTGAGGATGTGGAGCAACAGAACTCTCATACACCGCTGGTAGTATGTAGCTTAGTAATAGCACTTTGAACAATTATTTAATAGTATCTACTAAAGCTAAACATTCATGTATTATATGAGCCAAAAATGTCCTAGGTTTGTATAAACCATCCTAGGTTTATACAAATAGAAACACATATGTACCAAAAGACATACCTAAGAATACACATAGCAACACTATTGTTATAGACCCGAACTAGAAACCAAATGCCCGTTTGTCTAGGATAGAATGAATATATTGTACATACAGAGTGGAACACTGTTCAGCAATGAAAATGAATAATCTACTACACCTAACATGTATGAGTTTCATAAATATAATGTTAAGCTAAAGAAGTCAAACATAAAAGAATATATACTGTATGATCCCCTTTATATAAAACTTAGAAACAGGCAAAACTAACCTATGATGTTAAAAGTCAGGATGTGGTTACCTGCAGGAGGAAGATTCTGGGTGCTGATAATTTCTATTTTTTTGAACGAGGTGATGAATACATGCTTATGTTCATTTTGAAAATTCATCCAGCTGTATACTTTTGAATTTAAAATTTTTCTATATGAATAATATGCTTTAAAAGTTTACTTTTAAAAATGCTGTATCACCCACACTTGAAGAAATAAAAATGAGAGTGTGGAAAGATGAGATCATTGATATCTCTGAGTTGATCAGTGATTTGGAAGAGTCATACCCTGAATGTGAAGTAGTAGGAATACCATTACCAATTTATTTCACGTTTTCCTTTTTATGTGTGCACAAAAATGATATTAAAAAATTCTTTCAGTAAGCATGAAATGAAACTTAAGTGATAAAAAGAATGCTACCACACTTGAAGCTCTGAAAGATCATTAAGGAAATCTTTTAATTACGATATATAACTACATACCTTCACTTCCTGAACTAACTTCCTCTATTTCCAAAAAGAAATAAATAGAATTTTCCAAATATGAATAATAATCATAACTACTATTTATTGACACTATATTTTGGCACTGTGCTAACAGTTTACTTGCATTATCTACTTTAATCCCCACAAGAAATGTATAAGTTAAGAATTTTTCAAAAGTTTTCCAGATTGTAAACGGAATGCCTTCTGGTTATAAAAACTCAATAAAAAGTGTGTCCAATAAGAAATGCAAACATTCCTTAACATGTATTTTTCCCCATAAATGTCACTGATTAACAAGTTGGTATGTGTCCTTCCAGTCTTCCAACACACACACGTGCATACTAAAGAGAAGTCAGCAATTAAGGGGATCATATTATAAATACATCTCTGTGACTTGCTTTACTTACTTTAACTATATCTCCTGGAAATCTTTAATGTCTGTCCATAGATTTATCTCATTCTTTTAATGACTGCAGTGGTTATTTAACCAATTCACTATAAATGGGCACTCAACCAGGAACATTATTGACTTTTTGGACTGAATCATTCTTTAAAGACCTGTCCTATGTATTGTGGGATGTTTACCAGCATTCCTGGCCTCTACCCACTAATCCAGTAGCGTACACCTCTTCCCAACTCACCTATTCATCCATTCCTATTGTGACAAACAACAATGTATCCAGATATTTTGTCCCCTTAGGGACAAAATCATTCCCTCCTAGCACCAAGAACCACTGGTATAGAAGGATATTTATGTTGTTATTTTCAACAACGTAAAAGGGATTCACTAAACAGCTTGGTGTTATTTTTTATAAACTGTGTTTTACAGATGAGAAAACTGAGGGTAGGAATCTTGATCTGCCTCAGGTCCCGTTGCTGTAGGTAGTAAAAGTAAGATATGAACCCAGTTCTGTCTCCTCCAGAGTTTGTCATTTCAATCTCCTTTCCAGATCTACTATAATTTTACTACCCAGCAGGTTGTTTTAGAGACCAACCTAAGAGAGATAATTGGAACAGTGAATATCACTACTTGTTGAGAGTAAAATAAATAAAAATTAAAGATATCTTAGCTCTGACAAACATCCTTCGGCTTCTTCTGACAGAACTAGGAGTTAAAACTGTTCTTTCTAAAGGTGCCTATAGCAGAACAAGTCATTTATAATAAACATTTAAACTAAACAGAAAAATTTACAAATTGTTTAAATGGATAGTTAATGTAGTATCACCACAGTTAATATATTTAACTATAATAATGTGCCCTGAGGCTAAGCTAGTTTATGTTGGTAGTAGATCCAAGGTCAGTGTTCTAGATCTTTATGGGCCAGACAGCTTTGCTGTCATTATCATTAAAGAGTACAGACATGTATCAAGCTCCTATTGTGTGTAGTAACATACCACTAGTCCCTCAAACTGCAGATTTCATCCCCAATGTTGGGTAGACATCTTGTAACCCCAAGCAATTGGTAACGCAAATCAAGCAACAGAGGATAGAGAAACAAATTCAAAATTAATATAGCTATCAATATTGATTACTTACTATATATTAAGTATTTAAATCAACCATTATTTCATTTCACAAATATGTAAATTAAGCACCTATTATATACAGTTATAGGCATAAACTAGAGGCATAGAGCATGCCTCTATAAAAGTGTGTGAAAGATGTTAATAACATGATCAGTGGCGGGAAAAACATAATGAGGCATGGGGATAAGGGAAGCCTTTCCTAAAAGTATATGTTAAGTTCTGAGAATGGAGTACGAATTAACATTCAAGACTGGCAATAGCATGTTTGAAACTCTCAGGCAGGTTGGTATAGTTGAGAAAGTGAGAGAAGGCAAGTGGCCAAAGTCAGATCAAGCAGGGTATATTGGGTCATGTTAGGGACTTTTATCATTGGTCCTAAAATGTCCATGAAAAACCAGTGAAGGATTTTTAAGCAGTGGAGTATCATGATTACATTTGAAGCTTCCTATTCTGTTTGCTGTATTATTATTATTGTCTCATTTTCACAGAAAAGGAAATCAGACACCAAGTCTTAGAAATTAAGCTAAATCGCATACTACAATATACTCTTTTACTACTAGAAAAATGAGATAAAGTGAGTCTTGTGTCCCTCTTACTAACAAGTAATGCCTCTTTTATAGTATTGGCCTTAAATTTGTTGGGGATTATGGGACCTCTGGTTAAACAATGAACCAAGACCTTGAGAGCTTAACGGAGGGTATGTTTCTATTGATTTTCTGCTTATACTTTGTTCTTTAATTCTCACCTGTAAAATGAGAAGTTTCCTTCTGATGAACATTTTGATGTAGAATATGAAGAGTAACTGCTAATGGAGTTCTAAGAACAAAAAATTCCCAATGATTCTAATATTAATTCCAGGCAACCACCATTTATAGGCTGTCATTTTAAAATCTGTCTCCCTGAACACATCATCCATAAATTCACTGCTTTCTTATATTACCCATGATGAAGTAATCTCCATAATAGCTGAGCTGACCTGTCCCAGAGGGTCTCTGACAACCACATAATGATTACTTCACTTGATTATGGACATCTGATAATACAAAAGAGTAAAAGCATGAAGTGTTTTGCCATTACCTTAGTCATGAATTTATCTCAGGAATTTATCATACTGCATAATTCCTGCTTTTTAATTAAGCTTTCTCCTACCTTCACTTTTTTACATTATATTTCTTATTTGTTCAATTGTCTTCAGTAAGTAACCTCAAATAATGTTTTTCACAGCTGCTTTTAACTCTCTGGCCTCAATTTTATAGGTTTTATTTGTTAAATCATTCGTTTCAAAGTATAGTTTCTCTGGGTCTCTAGTCTTCATCCTAAAATGTAAGGTATTTGGATTTGATAGCTAAGTATATCTGTGATTCTTTTACTCTTCCCATTATTCAAATGTAAAAGTAGTAATTTGAGAAACATGACCAATAAGTGGCATTCTTTCCCAGCTTTAGAGAACCTTCTTTTCTGTAATTCGATACCAGATATTTCATATTTTGCCCACACTGTTGGCTTTTGAAAGGATGGATACAGCCAAGGTTCTTTCAACAGCACTGAATGAGAGCAACCATTGTTTACCAGTAGAGCTCAAAAATCAAATATTCTAGTTTTAAATGAGCAGAGAGAGAGAGAGAGAGAGACATATGACTAGATCCATTTTGTGTTTGGTTTTGGTAATGTCAAAAGTGACGTTTGCTGTTGAAAATTTTATTTTGATATCTTGCCCTTTTATTAGAGTATTATTGTCGAAGGTCATGGGGGTGAGGGAAGTCATGTTTCTGGGAAACTATAGTTTTACCTAATTTCATCATCCAATTTCTCTTTCTACTGGAGACAACTGATCTCTCAACAGTCCCAACAAAAGAAATAACTTAGTGTTTAGGGCTCTCCAGGCCCTGAAAGAGTTAACCATTCATTTCATTCCTCCTGAGGAAGGGGTATCTAGATTTTCCCTACCCTTTAAAGGCCTCCACGTGGGCTGGGAGAATTTTTATTGAATTGATTTGTTTTTATTTCTGAAATTCTCTGTTTTACTCCTTGACCTATTTTTTTATGTTAAATTTTAATCATCGGCTTAAAACAAGTCATGAAATCATTTGCTAATAAACTTAAATTGTAAGAAAATCAAAATAAAATCAATGCCATGGCCCCCAGTAATTTGCTATAATTTTATTTTCATGTCAACGGATATGTTTGGAGAGTTATCTCTAGTACAAAACACCTTTTGGAGATTGTAATAAGAAAGACTAGCAACTACAATGTTATGCTTTATTACTGGACCTAAATTCTATTGATATTTTTCAGCTGTCTACTTGGTCTCCTTGTGGCTAGCTATTCTCTTTCCTCCTCCCACTCTAACTTCCTAGCACCAGACCCAAAGCCAAAAAAGCATCAAAACTCCAAGGTTTGTGCTTTCCTCCCCCAGAAAGTTGGCGATTTAGAACCAAGTAGATATAATAAAATTATTGGTCATTAGGCAAACATAATAAAACCAGAAGCATCAGAAAAGGATCATCTATTCAAAATAGAATTCTATACCATCTCACTGCCCTCCATGACAAAGTTCCAGAATTTATTTAACTAGAAACACTGCCTTGCACTCCATATCACTGCTACAGGTAATTCAATTCAATTTTACTTTATGTTATGCTATGGTTTGAAAGTTGGTATCTCAAAATTCATACCGAAATCCCAATGCGATGATGGTATTTGGAGGCCTTTGGGAGGTGTTTAAATCTTGAGGGTGGAGCCCTCATGAATGAGATCAATGCCCTTAAAAAAGAGGCATGACAAAAACTGGATATGATATGGCCATGCCCTTGAGGAAATCACAAACTAAGAAGAACAATCTACAAAACTAGTTATATTTTTAATATGTTTATTAATAAAATTACTATACAAATTGCCTTATACCATCCATTGGCACAGTATATGCATCAGGCATTTGAAACAATGGAAGACAAGAATAACTACAAAGTTCATGAGATTGAGTGGTTAGTGGCAAGGTGCATTGATGCTCCTCAGAAATAAAAGGAATTTATATCTGATGCAAAGGGAAATAAACCATGGGGGGAAAAAAAAGAGGCCTACAGCTACCTAGCTCCTTTAGCCCTGTGGTGACACTGCAAGAAGCTGGCATTCCGCAGCCCAGAAGAGGACCTTAGACACTGAATCTGCTGGCACCATAATCCTGGATTTACCAGCCTCCTGAATGGTAAGAAATAAATGTCTGTTGTTTACAAATCACCTAGTCTCTGGCATTTTGTTACAGCAGCTCAAATAGACTAAGACACATTACTTTTTCAGAAATTAGGTTTTATCAGGACTGACTGGTATTTTAGAGAGAAGGAGCGAATGAGTTACAGGGAAAGATGGAAAAAAAGAATCGGGGCAACACTGGAGATAAATTACCTGATTAGAAATTTTGCCTAGGGCCAGCTTTGAGTGTAGTAAATAAGTGGAATGCTTGAATCCACCCTTTAACCCAGGCCCTAAATTGGTCCTAGAATTCAATCTCCAGTGTTCCTTCAAATCAGACACAAATCTGAAGGATACAGGTAAAGCATATACAAAATGGAATAATAAATACTATATCCCTACTTTAGGAAGCAAGCCGTTTTACATTTGAGTTATGTATGTACTATGCCATGTATTTATAAAGTGCTATAGCTATTAAAACTATTTTAATGTGATAAAACTGACATTTAGGGAGACCATTAACTATGTCCACTCTCAGCCCAAGCCCTGACCACTCACAGGAGCTCTTTCCTCGATTAATACATATAGAGCTAAGATTCGAATATGAGTGTGTCCAACTTCTCAGACCATGTTGCTTTTTTATATCTTACCTTCCTAAACTTAAAATTACTATATGCTTATTTACATAATAGTTCCCCAGGGCCTCATTTTTCCAATCTTAAATATTCTACTCTTATCATTATAGAGTATTAATATAAGTCGTTAGGAAACCTTTATTTAGAATACTTAATCCAAGGCAAAAATTTAATAACAGGCAGTATTTCACTGGCTGAGTTTAAATGTCACTTTCAAAAAAGGACTACTTTCACTGGCACTAAGAGTGCATTTTACAACAAATACCATGACCAACTATTAATGTCTACTCTAGGCAAAAATATGAAATAGTTTAACTTTGTCTTTCAAGACCTCAGCCACATAAATTCTGTATCTTAAGAAGGATCTGAAAATCATTTGCATTCAGGATTAAGTACTTCAAAACAGACAAAGGGCTTTGCTTTTTATAGGCTTTAAAGCTTCAAAGTGCTGCCTGACTTCTCAGATCCTTCTATATGTTTACAGGTATTATGAAGCTTTAACAAGAGAAACATCTTCAGAAATTATTTGACACAAACACTTTTTTTTCTCCATATAGAATCTCAAGAATGCATTTTTGGAAATGCTGTCTCACAGGCTACCAGCGACGTTTTTCCCTGCAACTACAGCTGGTGAATTCTCTTCTACATGTCCTTAATAAGTACAAATCATGAATGAAGGATCTAAAAGTAAAATTAAGAAAACAATTCTGTTTATAGTAGCCTCAAAATAATAAAATACTTTAGAATAAATTTAACACAAGAAGTGAAAACTTATGCTGTAAAAACTACAAAACATTGTTGAAATAAATTAAACAACGTCAAACAAATGGAGGTATCTCATGTTCATGAATTCGAAGATGTAATATTGTTAAGATGACAATAATCCCCAAATTGACCTATAGATTTAATGCAATTTTTAGAATACTAGCTGGTTTTTTTGTAGAAACCAACAAGCCGATTCTAAAATTTATGTGAAACTCAATAGCTAAAATGATCTTGAAACAAGCAAACAACAAAAAATGAAACAAAACAAAATGAAGTTGGAAGATTCCCAAATCCCAATTTCAAAACTTAATAAAAAGTAGCAGTAAGCAAGACAATGTGGAACTGACATAAGGATAAACATACTGGTCAATGAAACAGAGCTCAGAGTCCAGAAATAAATCCTTGTAATACAGTCGACTGATTTTCAGCAAGGGTACCAAGATCATTCAATAAAGAATAGTCTCGTGAACAAATAGTGCTGGAACAACTGGATAGCAACATGCAAAAGACTGAAGCTGGACCCTTACTTCACACCATATACAAAAATTAACAACAACAACAAAAGGATCAAAGACCTAAATGGAAGTATCAAAAGTATAAAACTCTTAGCGAAACATGTAGGGGTAAATCACTATGACTTTGGATTTGTAATGAATTCTTAAACACTAAAAGCATAGCATCAACACAAATATAGACAAATTGGACTTTATCAGAATTAACCACTTTGTGCTACAAAAGATGCTATCGAGATAGTGAAAAGACAAGCCACAGAACAGAAGAAAATATTTGCAAATCATATATCTAATAAGGGACTTATCTCCAGAATATATAGATTTCTTATAATTTCTGATAATAAAAATACAAATAACACAATTTACAAAAGGTGAAAGATCAGCATTGACATTTTTCCAAAGATAAACAAATGGCCAAAAAGTACATGAAATAAAAAAGTTCAATATCATTAGTCATCAGGGAAATGCAAATCAAAATCACAATGAGAAAATCGCTCACACACAGTAAAACAGCTACAATCGAAAAGTCAGATAATAAGTGCTGAGAGAATGTGGAAGAATCAGAATCCTAATATTCTGTTGATAGGAACATAAAATGGTGCAGCCACTGTGGAAAACGGCCTGATAGTTCCTCGACATATAAACATAGAATTACCATTTGACTCAGCAATTCCATACCTACGTCTATACCCAGGAGAATTAAAAATGTAAGTCCACACAAAAGCTTGTTGTACATGTTCATAGCAGCATTATGCATAATAATAAAAAGGTTGAAACTACCAATATGTCCATCAACTGATGAATAAACAATATATCCATAGAATGGAATATTATTTGGCCATAAAAGGAATGACTATTAATACATAATACACGGATAACTTTACAAATATTATGCCAAGTGAAAGAAGTATCACAAAAGATCACATATTATATGATTCTATTTATATGAAATATCCAGAATGGGAAAATATATAGTGACAGAAAGTACATTAGAGAAAGGAGGGATAGTAGGACTGGTGGGTGATGGCTAAACAGTATTGGGTTTTTTTTTCTGAGGTGATGAAAAGTGTTCTAAGATTGATCATGGTGAAGGTTGCACAACTCTGTAAATATACCTTTTGTATACTTAAATGAATTTTATGGTATATGAATTATACCTCAGTAAAGCTTTTCTAAAAAAAAATAAAAATCTTTAGCGTATATTCCTAAAATGCAGTTAGTGGGATAATGCCTTCCGTGAACTGTTTGCTTTGGGTCCACAGAGTTAAGGAATCTGCATCGGAATATAATATTGTAGCAAGACTTTCTCAAAAAGGAAGTAGTACATTGATTATCCAAGCACAAGCTTGTTTTCCCATAGATAGGCTCCTTTGAGTAGTAGTGACCTACAGTACCTCACACTTCAAACAGAATGATTTCTAGTATCTTTGGTGACAATGGCTCCTGAGGTGAAGTGAGGAGGACAAATGATTCTGTAAGAGGGGCTACTCCAAAGTTTCCTTACTAGCAGATGATCATGGGGGCCATGATGGAGAGAAAAGAGCTTTTAGAAAAGTGCCAGAGTTGGGAGCCAGGGGTTTGGTAGGGAAGGAATCATTGGAAAAGAAAAAATAGGAACAGAAATATAATGAGAGAGGAAAAATTGAACAAGAGAACTAGAACTAAGACAAAAGCAATTACAATTTATTCAAATAGCTTCTTTAAGAAGTATCTGGACAGCTGAAAGATGTGGGTGCCAAACTGCCACACCCACTGTCCTAGTTGGGATATGGAAAGACCTGCAGTCAGGGTCAGGAATCTATACAAGCACCCCAGACAATTCCAGTACAAGTGTTCCTTGAACTCCATTTTGAAAGAGTGAACTAGAAGCAGCAGCAGAAAATAAATGCACATGGCAGTGTAGGAATAATTTCTGGGAGTTTGTGGACTCTCTAGTAGTCACGGAAGGATTCAAAATTAAAGCCCAGTCAGTTGTTCACAAGAAAAATCTATGCTTCACCATTTTGCACTATCAGCTTTTGACTTATTCTCCTTCTAATTAGAAATCGGGATTTAAACAAGTCCCTATTGTTAACTCAAATATTAAAAACAGGATGAGCAATAAAGAACATTAGGGTATACAGGCATACCTTGGAGATACGGTGGGTTCAGTTCCAGACCACCGCAATAAGATAAATCGTAATCCTTTTGTTGGTGCAGGGTTGTGCCTTCAATTTGTAAAAAAACGCAACATCTGTGAAGCACAAGCAAAGCACAATAAAATGAGGTATGCTTGCAATAAAACTAAGTAAAAGTTATAGTTTAAATGATTTTCAGCTTTTCCCAATTTAGAGTTAGAGAGGTGTTCTTCAAGAATATATCACAATTAAAATAATTTCAATTAGGCTAAATATTATGTTAGAGAAGAGCTACGGGTTAGGGTTAAAATTTAAAGACAGCGACAAACTTAGGGAGGCTAGGCCTTAAATAACCAACCTACAAGTGTTTTTGAACACCAACCACATAGCTATCATTATATAGGCACTATGGAGAAGAAAAATTTAAAACATTGTCGTTGGTTCCAAGAATACTATAAATATGGAGAGAAAAAGCATTTAATAATAAATGAGAATCATTTATTCATTCAACAAACATTTACTGAATATCTACTAGGCTGAAGACTAATGAGTATAAAATATAGTTATTTTGTGTTTGTTTTATTATCCTTTATGCTTTTTTGTATGTTTGAATAGTTTATGATAAATAATTTTAAATCAGTAATTGTTTAATTTTAGGGTTGGTTGGTAACTAACAACTGCGATTTTAGGTTTTGGAAAAGAACCATACCATTCAAGGCTGTTAAAATTAAAGCTAATTGAAAATTATGCCTTCAAATTGATCAAAATCCAAAAAAGTCTATTAACTTTGTTCTTTTAATTTACCTTTACCTGGATTTACCTTTCCTTTCAAGGGCTGAGACTCTGAACTTCCCCCAAGCCCTTTGCTACAAACTATTTCGTTCACGCTGGTACTTAATGACCATATTGCCTGGTGTTTGCATGACTTTTACACACAAGTATCTTGGTTTCTGAATTGAGCCAAGAGAAGGGACCCTACCCTCTGCTTCTTTGTATTCACATCATTTAGTAGCATGTCCTAACGATTGCTAATAATGATTTGTTCAAATATAAAATGTCCTTGTTATAAAAATTATATAATTGGACAGTGTAATACCTATGGGCTTGTCACATTATTTCAGTCTTTTACTGAACAGAGTTGTGTTTCTAAAACTGTGGGAGATGCCTTATTCAAAAGGAAAATACACTGTGAAATAATAGAATTACTCTGTTTTACTGAGAAAGATGATGGTAACAGGTTTTCCCGATAAAGGATGATTAGATTCAAGTCCATATTCTTGCCCAGAAGAAAAGTATTTGAATATGTTGATCAGTAAACCTCCCTGTGCAGTGTAGGGCTGTATAAATGCTAATCCCAGAGTAAAAATCTCTGCCCAATGGAAATTTAAAATTCAGAGCAAAGATAACAGGGGGGAAAAGTGACATTTAATTAAAGAGGATAAGAATTTTAATGCATTCAGTTTAACTTTTGTGTGTTTAGAAAGTACTATAAATTGTGGGTAGTATTTTTCCTTCAATGTTTATGTCTAAATGTAGCTGTATTTATATCTCAGCCTCTAGAAACTGTATCTGTTGTTTTTGGTCTGTCTTCCAAGCATATCTGGTAACTTGTACCTACCTTCTTTACTTTTACCCCATCAGATGCCTACTTCCATCTTCAAGTCCTTCCCAATCTCATCAGACCAATAGCTCCTTATTTCAACGTCTTCTGTTAACCTTGACTTCCCTTTCTCCCTTTTTTCCCTCTATTGAAACCAAAACTTCAACAACCCTGACTCCCACTTCCCACCAGCTCCACTCTGTCCCCAGGGCTGCTGAGCGCTGTTGAAGAAAATTGCAAAAATCTCCTTCTACTCAAAGACCCTCAGCATCAGCATCACCTGGGGGCTCGTGGGAAGTTCAGAGTCTCAGCCCTGCCCCAGGCTCAGTGAATCAGAATCTGTATTTTAACAAGAATCCCCGGTGATTCCTATGCACATTAAAATTGGCAGGCATCAACACAAAACACTGATGTTGCTATAAGAATCATGGTCCCTAATCTCAAGTAGCTTCAGCCACCTCTGGACGCCCTAGGCAGAATGTCATCCTATTCTCCAGAGCTCTGATTTCAAACTTGATACAGTAGTCCCCACTTATCTGTGGGGGACATGTTCCGAGACCCCCCAATGGATGCCCGAAACCTCAGATAGTACCAAACCCTATATACACTAAGTTTTTTCCTATACATACATATGTATGATAAAGTTTAAGTTATATATTAGTCACAGTAAGAGAGAAACAACAACAAGAACATAGAATAATAACAATATACTGTAATAAAAGTTATGTGGATGTGGTCTCTCCCCTCTCTCAAAACATCTTATTGTACTATACTCACCTTTTCACTTAAAGGAAGCACTTTGTAGCTTCTCTTTGGTGTATCCAAATTGCCAGCATCATTATTCTTGAGCTTCGGAGTGAATATTAATTAAAATAGGAGTAACTTGAATATAAGCACTGTGATACCCCAACAGTGGATCTGATATAAAGCTAGCTCCTAGGAGACTAACCGGCAGGGAATGTATACAGCGTGGAGTAGCTAATCAAAATGATGATTCACCTCTCGCGAGAAACAGCGTGAGATTTCATCATGCTGCTCAGACGTGCGCTAAATTTATAAATTGTTTATTTCTGAAATTTTTCCATTTAATATTTTCAGACCCCAGTTGACTGCAAGTAACTGAAACCAGGGAAAGTGAAACCACGGATAAGGGGAGACTACCGTACTCTCTTTGGAAATCCACCCATTACTTTTCCCCTCTTACCAGCAGATAACATTGCCTCTTCCTTTATTGAAAAAAAAGAAAAAGAAAGCCTCAGGCAGGAAGCCCTTCATTGCTGTCCCCACAGTCCAAAAAGTCCCATCGCAATTTTGCTTACCTCTGTGTCTATTCTTTCCCCTTTTCCTCAACAATAGATTGTAGTCAGATCTTCATTTGTATCCCCAGATCCATCTTTTCCCTCCGCCTCCTGGATTTAACTCCATCAACAGACAAATTTAATCTGCTATCTTTATTTAAACATTCTTCTGTTACTGCCCTGAATAAATCCATTCTTTCATCGCCAGCTTCTGCCCTCACCATCTCATCTCTGATTCGGTCCCCAGCTCACTGCAGTCTGCCTTCTCCCTTCACCATTCCAGGGACCTGCACTAAGGACCCAATCTCACTCTGCAGCATTTGCCACTGTTTGTCACTTTCTTTGTAGTTGGTTTTGCCTTCAGATACCTCTCACTCCCTTTCCTTCTCGCTACTTCTTCAGAGTATCTTTGATAGATCCATTTTCCTTTACCTGTATCTCAATATTGGTGTTCTCCAGGATGTATCTTGACATTTCTCTTTTCTCATTTCTCACTGCCTGATTTCATCCACTCTCATGCTGTACCTATGCTGACAATTCTCAGTCTATAGCCCAGGCCTCTCTGATGAATCTGTATTATTCAGTTGCTTGCGCGACCTACTTAAATGTAACTGAGACAACTCTAATTCAGCATGTCCCAAAATGATTTCATTTGTTCATCAATAATTGCTTATGGAGCATTTGCCATGAGCCAATTCTAGGTGCTTAATAATAATTCAGCATATCCTCTCTCTCTCCTATATCTGAAGTTTATATGGTGTGTGTGTGGGGCGGGGGAGGGGGCAGGCATATAGACCATAAATAAACCTATAGACATTGGTTGGCGGTAAGAGTATGAAAAAAATAAAGGTAGGTAAGGAACAGAAATGATGCTAGAGTAAAGAGAGCAGAAGGTGTGTTCTTTGATTTGTGGTGGTCAGGAAAGGGCCCCTGATAAGCTGGCACTTGAGTAGAAGCCTGAAGAGAGTGAGGCAATGAGCTATGCCTAGGTGGGGTTCGGGGGGATGAGATTCTAGAAAGAGGGAAAAAAATGCAAAAGCTCAGAGGCGGAAGTGAGTTGGTGCGTCCCAGAAATGGTCAGGCTCCAGCAACAGGATGAAAGGGAAGGAGGCAGGTTAGTCTATAGAAGCAGCAGTGGCCAAATGGTACGGGGTCCAGTAGACTGTGGGAAACTTCACTTTTATACTTAGTGAAGTGGGAGCCACTTGAGTTTTGAGCAAGAGAATGGCATGTGCTAACGAGGTTTATATCCAGACTCCACCCTCCCCAGCCTATTCTTCCCTGTGTTCTCCATCTCAGTGAAAGGCCCTTCCATCGTCTTGACTCCTATACTTCCCATTCTCTTTCTTAAGGTTCATAGACCCCCTGCAATTAAATACTCTGGTTTAAAATATATCATTAGTCTATAAGGGATCCTGGTGGCTAATAACTCACAGTCTAATGCCATAACCATCGTTTTAAAATTAATTTTCCAAATCCAGCAAGTAATAAAAGTATTTCAAATCTAACTACTGTTTCAAAAAGAGAAAATATAGAGTCAACATAACAGAGATCTTAAAGTAAGAGAGTTGGTCTTCCTGGATCGTGAAAACATATTTATCACAAAGCAGTGAATATCCTGAGTGTTCTATTAGAGAACTGAGGACTTTGAAATGAAGTACAAAAATCGTCATTTAATGGAAGAGGAGATGGAAGCTGGAAAAATGAAGTGACCTATTTCAGATCACAGAGCTCATAGGAACGTAAACTATCTCCTGGCTCCTTGTTTTTCCACTTTTAACGTATCCCTGTAAAAAAAGCCAAACCTCAACAGGCACACCTTTATTTTTTGACATTCTTTGTTAAAGAAGTAAAAACCAAATCATCATGGTGTTCTTTTTAGTGACAATGGCAAGACACGTTCATTGCAGAAGCAAGGTTGAGGCTTGCTCCAAAGCCCTTGGAACTGTACTCAGAAAAGTACGTAAGTATATGCAATTGTGGTAGTCAAGTCACAACATGGAACCTGCTCCACAACTTGAAACAGTCTCATACAACTCAGCCCTTCAGGCAAGATTTAATCATACCTGATCTTATAGTTCTTTCCCGGCTGACATTTATGATTTTTCCCTGCTCAATATGACATTTATGTTACATCAGTCCCAAAGGATATCAAGTCTTTTTTGTGGCCCCCTTTCCAAAAGATATACATTCAGGATAATGCTTTAAATACAAATTACATGGTAGGAGGAGGGATGGGCAGTGTGTAGACATTTAGAAGGAGAGTGTATATCCCAGGGAGACTGGTTATTCAAGAAATGTTAAAATAGCCCAGTACATATAAGGAAAACACACCAAGGCCATATTTATCTAAATAATTCTCCTTTTCCCAGGCCCATATCTGGCATCATTAATGATGCCTAATAAATGAATGAACATGTCCCATCCTGAAACCTTGAAATTCTGCACACAATGACTTAGATTATAATGTTTCTGATTAAAGCATGAGACAATGTCAGCCTTTCAATATACTAGGCTTTAATTAGCTTTGGATGAGAGGAAGAAACAAAGGACTCCAGGTTCTTGGCTTTTGATTTCTTGGCTTTTTTTCCCCTCTCCCAGTGTCATAGGGTCTTAACAATAGAGAGAGATGTGGATTTGAGCAAGTAGTTGAATTCCATCTAGGGCATTTAAGTGACTATCTCCACTATGTTAGGCTATGGGTCTGGAACTCAGGACAGAGGCTTGAGCTGCAGATAACAGTTTGCAACATGCCCTCACAGGTTTACTAGTTGAAGTAGTGAAGGTCGATACTCCGGCTCAGGAAAAACATGCAAAGTTGGAAGAGGCTGTAAGGCAATGAGTTTCACCAGCAGCCTGACAAATCTCAGGTATGCAAGGAAGAGGAGACAGATGAGGGATGGGGGTTGGCAGAGTGAGTGAGGCAGAAGATGAAATGATTCAACCCAGAGGTCTAGGCTAAGAGGGGAAGAAAGCAAAGTCATGGGCAGGCTGAGAGGCTTGAAGAAAAAGAGGTGAAATTAGTTGTAGCTATAACACTTATTAGTTGTGTAACCTTGAACCTGTCACTTAACATCTCTCTCAAAATTTGCCTGTCCCATGCTCAACTGTGCCAAGGTTCTAGCCTCTGCTATTTCAGATAACAAATAAGCTATAAGACTGACATGTTAAGAGGATTCCTCAAAATACAGTGCCTTATCCCAAACAAGTAACTCTCTCTGAGGGTGGAAAGCCAGGCCATTTGAAAAGAATGGGAGAAGGGAAGAGGCAAGAAAATATTCCAGGATATAGGTAATCTTTCTATCTTTCTGTTGACAAAGAAAGTCATACACAAGTAAGTCCAATCTCGGCGGGCTCCCTTATACCCACTAACAGTGCACGGTTCCTTTTATAAAATGTCTTGCACAAAACCTAGGAATTGCAAGATATACATTTCTGGCAGCAGCAATAAGCAGAGAGGCCCCCTACTCCCATAAACTCCACATTCTTCTTCCAGCTGCATGCCAGACCAACAATAACCAAACTATACTACAAAAAATGTGAAAATAGAACAGAACTGAAATCTATTAAGATTCATATCCATAGGAGTTTTTATGAGGCTAACAAAGGACGTTAGCCTTTCTTAGCAGAAACTAAGACCAAATGTAGCACCATCCCCCATCTTTAAATTGCTGAGCGGTTGAATCAAAGTGCTTGAGTTAATTAGAATTTTCTTTTTGGGGAAGAGAACACAGTTCCACAAAGCTATTAGGTTTTTGGATATTGGGAGAGAAACTTAATAATATATTATGCTTTAGATAAAAGTAATAAAACCCATTCATGGTCTGAATCCTGAAAACCTCAAAACCCCAATTTATTTAGTTATAGACTCTGTTCTTAAAATGCTGTGAACATTGCAAAAGGAGAAAAAAAAGTAAAGCCATACTTCCTGCTCTTAAAAACTATCTACCCTAGACATTTGTCTGTATGTTGTTTCAACTTGTGCTAGAACTCTCCAGAATTAGAATGCAAAGTTTTTCATGGTTTTTCAGACTTCTGAAATACTTTAAAAGCCTTTTGAAAGAGAATGATAATCACAGAATGTTCCTGCATTTTAGAATAAGATACATTAACCTTTGGTGCTTTGAGAGGTACCTGACCAACAGTTTGTCAGTGACCAACTATTATGTAGTTAATAACCAAATTACCCACACTTGAGCAATGCAGACCTTCTAGAATTCCCAGCAGCACTCTGCGTTGGTGTAACAAGAAATCTCTGGTTCTGAGACCTTCCAGGATGCGTGTGCACTGGTAGAGAAGTGCCATGGTCTGGATATCAGTCCCCCCACCCCTGCCTCCTCTGCTCCAATTCATGTATTGAAATCCTAATGTCAGATGTGATGATTTTAGCAGGTGAGGCCTTTGGGAGGATCTACCCTCATGATGGGGATTAGTGCTCTTCTAAAAGAGGCTCCAGAGGAATCCCTAGCTCTTCTACCTTGTGAGGATACAACAGAGAAGTCTTGAACTTAGAAAAGGGTCCTTATCTGGGCATGCTGGCATTGACTTCCAGCCTCCCAAACTATGAGCAATAATTTTCCGTTGTTTCTAAGCTATCCAGCCTGTGGTATTTTGTTACAGGGAAGGGAGCCTTGTTTGTCTCAAACAGAGAGGGAAGTTAAAATTATGGAGTGGAAGACCTAGATTGTATATGATGGTGAGAAGAGAAGGTGGCTGTGGGACATATATTTATTTCCACATCCCCAATATCAGCATAGACTCAGCAAATGTTTTCAAAAATTAAATGAATTAATTCTAGTTCCCATTTTGCTGTTAACTTATTGTGTGACTTCAGGCAAGTGATTTTGGTTGAGTCCGTTTTCCCATCTGTAAAGTGGGACGACCTCTGAGACAACGTATATGAACAAATTTATGAACTCTAAAGCTCTATGAACATGAAAGTTTGTCCCTTTTGCTTCTTCTCGAATACCAGCAGTTTAAACTTTCAGTGTCAAAAATACTGCACATATTCTCAGTGGTTTTCTTCTAGTCAAAAGCTTCTTAAGCTTGTAAAACTACATGTTCTTCCCCATAGGCTTATGCGAATTTAATTATACAATTTTAAAATATTGGTCTCAAATATCTGGGGTTTTTTTGGAATTGAGCCTTATTATTATTATTATTACTATTATTATTATTATTTTAATTGTGTTTGCCTGAGTTTTAAATAATATGGGATTTCCAGGCTGGTCCACAAAAACTCATTTTTATGCATAGCATAGTAACCTATATTTCCACTGTTAATTCCAAGTTTTGAAAACAACTGTAGCCACATCTACTACTGCTAATCTATTACTGTTATTAATCGAATACTTACTATGTCACAAGCCCTATGCTTTGTATTTAATATATATTCTCTTTAAGCTACCTAACAACTCAGTAGAAAAGATATTATTTCTTTTCCACACATGTAAAAATAGATTCTGAAAGGTTTAGGGACTTCATCCGGTTAAGAAATAATAGAACTAAGATTTGACCAGGTCTGGCTTATTTAAAAGTTTTTGGTCTTTCCACTAACTTACCTCAAAACAGACTTATGGAGCAAAAGTAGAGCCTGTATTTATAAATAACAGAACTATTGATTCATTTAAAGAAAGAAAAAGAATACCTCGTAATGTATAACTTTTCTAAAAATCTCTGCCAAATATGCCTCAAATTACTGCCTTAATGTTTTTCATTGTTTGGTACAAATGGAATCAAATCAATCATATACACTTTTTTTTGACATTTTCTAGTTCAAATAGCAAAACAACCTTGATAATACTAAAATAAACTAGAAAAAGCTTCTGAAGAAGACAATGCTTCCCGTGTAAAAATAATCCTTAAAAGATTTTTAAAATAATGCCCACTATGAGGCAAAGAAATCCCTGCATCTTTCATATATTAAATCATATATCCCTGCTGATTTCCAGTTCAACAGGAAATAACTTTTTTAGAGGTCACTGTTGAGTCTTTTCAGATTCTGCTACGGGTGTCCGGGTGTTGTACTTAAGAATGAGTAACTTTAGTAGCATCACACTGGCTAGATTGTTGAGAAATGTAGAACTTGGCTCCGCGCTCGCGCTCGAAGCCCTTTGAACATATAATTGCTCTTTAAAGTTCCAATCTACACAATAGCAATTTACAGTAGCAACATCGTTCAGCACATTGAGAGAAATGTTAAACTTAGCTTATTGGCAAGAATAGTTTACCACAGCTTAAAAGAGCTATACACGTTTTAAATAACTTTGAAACATAAGCTAACTTCCCACATTTCCTCCCAGACTGCTTGGAACATGGGCAACTTGACACTCAGGCTACAATTAGAAAGTTTAGAGAGTGCAATCAGAAGAGCATAAAGAGCTTCTGACTGCGAACCAAAGAAATATGCATATTACAGCCAATTATTCAGGAGTTAATTATCCAGCATCATCCAATATTAGCCAGAATAGATCTGGCTGATCTACATCATTTTTCTCTTTTGCAGTCACTGATCAGCAAGTTATACATCTTCAGAAGTGCTTATCAAAATTAAGCTGAGAGAAAGAGAAAACTCTCCTATCAGCTAATATTTAGAGTTCTAAAACCTAGCTCTGGTAAAGAATAGCAATGGTTATGAACTGGGATAATTGAGGGGAGACAATATACCAGCATCACTCTATGAACTGTTTTAACCAACTCACAGGTTTTGTTCAATTTGTGTACTTTGATGATATGTGTCATTTTGAGTTGGGCTATACAATTTATCTAAATTTCTTATTAAACCTTGCTTAAAGTTAAAGTATCGCAACTTTGCAAATCCTACATGGGGGAAATGGGGAAGAAGAGAAAGCATTTAACATTTGATGTAAAACTCTTTAATATATAATGATTAAACTCTACAAGCTCAATGTATTCAACTGATTTACAAACATTTATGCAGGAGCCAAAAACCCTAACATTACAATCCTGTTTAGTGATGGTCTTGCTCATGAGCAGCTCACAGACAGATGATTGACAGGTTGGATGGGTCTAAAAATAAAAGAATGGGAAGAAGGGCTGAGCATACACAGGGATGTAGAAAATAATGAGGCTGATTTGCAAGTGAGGATTATGGAAATCAGTTTCTTCACCTTAAAGACACACTTTATGAATGATTCAAATTTTAATGAAGCACAAGTTAGATTGTGACTCCAAATAATTTCACAAGATAGAAGTGAAATTTTTTTTTTATTTAAAGCTTTAATCTCCTTAGTTTATTCCACTGCCAACAATCATTTTCCAATGTCACAGTGCATTTAATAATTGTAAATAAAAATAGCCTGTAAGAAGTACAGTAACAACTTCAAGCTTACTGGATCACATGTTCAAGCTAAAACCAAACCAAAACCTCACATTTTGGAAACCAATCAGTGAGTTAGTTCATCAGGCATTCAACATTTCTTAACAACTTACTATGAGCCAGGAATTAAACTCATGAGGAATCAAGGGCAAGTTTGAACTGGGTATTGATCTGGCGAAATGAATGTTTTAGAAAGATCTCATATCATGTTAGCAGTGGTATGTAGACTATCTTAGAAATGGCAGATACCAGAGGCACAGAAACCAGTTAAGAAGGGTGAGGGCTAGGATCATGTTGTGAGATTAGAAAGGAATGGGTAGAAGATAGAAAGATTTTAAAGAAACAGTCAACAAGAAGCACTTGATAAAGTTTCATCATATAAGGTAGCATTATTAATAAAAATAGAAAAGGTAGGAGAGGGAATCAATTGAAGATGAGGAGTTCAATTTTGGCTTGGTGTGGAATACCTTAAATTTACAATGATGGTGGCTCATCTAAATGGTTATGGATCAATTTAACTATAAGAATCCAAAATATGTGGAATTTCTTCCAATTGGTTCCTCCTCAATTTATTCAGTGATTAGTTCGGAAAGAAGCACTCTTATAATACACATTTACTTTCTGTTAATAATAGGTATAACATCTATTGCGGAAAGCTGAGATTTAACTGTATCTTTGAAATCTTACTTTCTTCTACAATGAACATTGTTTACATCTTATCAATATACAATCAATGGGTTCAATCTTTGCCCATGTTGGCAACTTGTCAGGAAGTTGGGGCTACACCTATCTTGCATAACGTTGGGTTAATCACATTATCTTTAAAACAGCTCTCTGAGACCAGTGTATTTGGCTTAATGTGGATCTCTGAATTGTGGAAATCGAAACCTCCACATCTATGCTAAACAGGCAGTATCCAGGACCGAAAGGCCTGCGCTTATCCATTAGGCTCTATTTTAATCTCATTTTCTCTTCAAAATTGCTGTCATCCTGCAATGCCAAACATATTTTCCATAGATTACACAAGTCTTTTCCAGTTCTTATGATATTTACTTAATCTTTATGTTACATGGGGAGAATCAATAAAATTGTTTTGTCTTTAACACATAATACGTAGGAAATAAGGAGACTAGGAAATGGTATATTTGATGTTCTATATGTTTAGACTAGTAAATAAATTTGAAATTTAAATTTAAAGAACATCTCTGTAACAATTATGTATGTACCACAAAACTTGGCTGATTTAATTTGTTAGACGAAACCAAAAATGTCTTTTTAAAGTCTTTGCTTAAATATTTTCTCCCTCAAAAGTATTAGTCCTATGCTGAGGAGTCAAATAGCTCCTTGAAGGCTGGCTGGTATTCTCAGTTCCCACTAGAGTACTTGGCATATAGAAAGTATCCAGCAATGACAGAAGGAGGACGGGAGGAATTAAGTGATGGTCACAATGAATTGGTGACATTACTATGATGTTTCTAAACAAAGTATGGAAAACTAGACTGAATCTATATTGTATTAGGACATGTTATGGGTATTTTCATTTAAAAAACTTTGCTAAAAGCTGCCTTTTCTTATCATTTACCTCTTTGTCTTTAAAATAAAAAATTGGCAAAAGCTAAAACAACAAGCTAATTAAACCACTAAAAACCCAATAAGAAATTGGTTTGCTTCAAATTACAATGAATCTGTATAGTTGGTTATTATATAATCATAAAAAATAACGAAAAGCACATTATAATCCACAAACACATTTAAATTACAAAACATTATACATAGTGTAATTCTATTTTTTTAAAAAATAGATATAAAAACTTTAAAATATCTATCTTTATCTATATAAAGATAAAGACCAGAATCTAAACAGTGTTTATCTCTGAGCAATGGGGTTACAGGTGATTTGTAATTTTTGCTTATCTGTATTTTAATTTTTCTGTAGTCAACATATATTATAATAAAAAGTTATAAGAAAAAAACCCAACATTTTAATTGCTTTCAAGTTAATTAAATATTATCGCATGCTCAATTCTCTTCAATGTCTTTGATTTTTGAAGAACTGCAAATTTACAAAAGGATGTTAAAGGTGAAGCAAAATTATGAATGAGTAGAAAGGTATCTAAGTAGGAGTGGCCAAGGCCAAAATTCTAGAAGGCGTGATTTGGCCAGTGTGGCCCTCTGGGGAGAGGGAGCAATCATAATGACCACTACCATGCATTGAGTCCTATTATATTCAAGAGTCGTGCTAATGCTTTATAATATTTCTAATTCTCATTACATTCTTGAAAAGTTAGAATTATTATCCCTGTATATGGTACAATAACCCAGACTTAGAAAGAACTTGCTTAAAGCTCTACAACTGTTTAATAAAGTGGCTGCACTAGAGCTGACGCCAAAGCAAGTAAGCAAATTTGGTCCCAGCAGAGATGGAGAGATGCTGATAAACACTGTTTCACTCCTGATGTTTGGTTCAACACCATTAGGCCAGTAGCTAATCTTTCTAGAAGTGGGGCCACAATTAATATCACTAACACAACAGATGAAAAAGCAAAGTATTTTGTATGGAGAAAAGGTGCATTAGGTTTATCCTGAGGACACATAGATGTGTGGGCAACCAGTGTGACAGAAAAGGGGATGCTTGCAGCTACCTCAAGGAATTGTGCAAAATCCACAGCCTAAATTATTCAGTACAGCAAGAGATAGTAATGGATGGTACTGTGTTCCCCTTGTAACCATCATCTGTCAGGTAGAGGTGAGTGCAGACAATAGAGCCACATGCAATTGCCAGTCATTTCATTCAAAGGGTGGGCACTCAGCTAGGTTTATTAGCCAAGCAAGCCATTACTGGTTTATTAGCCTAATTTTGCATCTTGGCAAAATAATATTCAAACGTCTTTTTCTTTGGAATGTATCACTATCTAAATATGTGCCTTGCTTAAAATATATCTCCTTCTCTACAATATAAATTCCATGAGGCCAAAGAGTGTTGTCTGTTTTATTCATTGCCATATTCCTCATACCTGAAACAATTCCTAACACAGATTAGGCTGTCAATAATATTTATTAAATGACTGAATCAACTATGCCATGAACATCAAGAGGTTCATACACAGTAGTTAACAAGAAGGTTGCCATCATGGAGACTGGGCTGTATTTGAGAATGGCAATGGGATAGCTGCATGGAAACTGACCGTGTGTAGCTGGAGACATGAAACAGATGCTCAGGCATCTCTGAGCTATCAGCATAATGTCCAACTGTGGGAGTCATCTATGTCTGGGTTTGTGAGTGAGACTATGAGATATGTTCAGTTCTATAAGATAAATAGTGAAATTAAAAAGAAAAATCAAAATGGAGCTTTGGTAAAGTCCCTCTTTGGTAAAGAAGACTTGAAAAATGGATAAGAATCGACCATAACAAAAAAAATTTTAAGATGTGGTGTATGCCACTAGCTGTCCAAGTGTCCCAGTGATTATTTCAACCATAGATTTTAATTTAGATAATATTAATATCATTTTTAATAGATGAGCATTTACCTAACTGATTAGGGTAAAAGAAAGCCAGTTTGGATTATGCTGATAGATTCAATCAGAAAAGAAACCAGAATGTGGGTTGAGAGAGAGCAAGTCCCAGTGACAAAGGCAGAATGAAAAGATATTCATTTATCTGAGATGGCTCCCTAAAGAGAAAGATAAAGAAGAGTTGAGAAGCAGATCTTTAATGACATTTCACAAGTTTATACATGAATCCACAACACAATGGAAGCAAAACTTTTGGAATGTGTCCCAGGCAAAACTGCCAAATATACCCCCAAAGAAGCAGTTCCCTGGCGAGGCAGTGAACTCACTTTCGGTTCCTTTTATTCTATAGTTTATCTGTGTATCCTTTGTTGTCTCTTACTATATCCCTTCTGGGTTCTGTGCTAAGTGTAGGAGGGGCAACGAAAAAGAATGGAACATAGTTCCTGGCATTCAGGGACTTGCCATCTTGTGTCGTCAGCAGAGAAGAGGTAAAACACAAACTGCAATGAGTTCAAAGTGAAATAGGACGTAAAGAATGGGTCCCGTTAATCTAAAACACACCATTTTTCTTTCTTCCTCTCTCCCTCTGCAGGTAACCCTGGTCTACTCTAAGAGTTGAGAGAAGAGAACCTGAAAAAAATTATATTTCTTTTCCATTAAATTAAAGAAAAAACAGCTAGCACATAATGATGCAAGGGAAACAGCAAAACAGAACCACCCTACGTTAGTCAAATCTTGGTAAAAAGATGCGAATGAGACAGGTTAGCAATAGTAGAGGCTTCCAAATATTAGGCACTGGGCAAGGAATTGTTAAGTTGTTGAGTGACCTTGGGCCAATGTCTTAACCTCTCTGAACCTCAGGGTGCTCAACATAGAAATGAGAGCATTAGGTTAGAACAGTAGTTCTCAAATGTTTGTCCATTTAAGAATCAGAGACTTGTTCATAAATGAAATTCCCTGCCCTCAACCTAAGAATTTTGACTTAAAATCTCCTGCATGAAGCCCTGGAATCTGCATTTTAAATGTCCCCTCAGATGGTGTAATACAGTCCCTACTCTGGGAACACTGCCTGAAAAATTCTATGCTCTGAGAGATTACCATTACAAGGGAGAAATAGCAGAAATAGTAAATACGCTTGTTATTTTTCTTTCTATGTATTCCCATTGTAATATATTCACAAATAGTTTAAAGTGGAATTATTTCATAAATAGAAGTATAATTTAATCTGTATGCAATTCCTTCTGCAGTGAGTGAAATCAAAATTATATATATATATTTTTTTTTATCAGAAAATAAGGCTTAAACTCAACGCTGCATTCAAACTAAGAAAAATAATTAACTCATACTCTCAAAGCAAAGTGAAGTTTCCAAAAATATCATGATTTATGATGTGGAGAGTAAAGTTCGAGAAATCAAAAGTAGAATATTTCTATTCTCCCACTGAACATTTGGGGAGTAGCGATTATTTAATATGCACCCATATTTGTTAGCAGGCATTCAGCACAGCTCCTGCGTGCGTCCAGGGACTTGCATCAAAAACTCTACAGAGGAGAAGGAGGGCAGTGGGTAAAGCACTCCAGCCCTTGGCGGGCAGTTCAGGCAGAAGAGAAACCCTGTGATGCCTCAGTGGACACACACATTTCCATACACCTGGATAAGAAAAAAATGGTACTTAGGTTTGCACTGTATCTTTTTGGGTAACTCCCGTGCTCCTCTGGCATTTTCAGGCTAATAGTATTTTATGAATAAAAATACCATATTTTTCCTTGGTGGCAAAGATGCGTGACTTGATTGCATGACCATTTAGTACTAACACTCTTTATCCTGTGAGATAATTTGAATCCAATTGAATTACAGCACACTCATTTTTTTTCCACCATGAATTTTTGAAATTCGATTACCTCGTAATTCATTTTACAAAGTTCTCCCACCATCATTCTCCCGTAGCATTTAATCTGTTTCAAATTTAAGTTTACAAGCAGCACCAAAGCTTTGATGGTCCCTTATTTATTAAGTGAAGATCAAAGGCTCTTTGCTTTTTTTAGTCTTTTACATCTGCAAGGGATGACATAACATTTCAGATGACAGTCATTCTTTCCACCAAAGAATTCGGCATGAGAATGCCTTCATTTTCAAGCATTTATGTCTAAGCTGAAACTTCTCCAAAGTATAAGCATGCTGCCATTACACATGGAATTTTATTCAGTATTCTATTTCAAGAACACCAGGAATTTAACACACCACTCTTTACTGCCACCAGATACGGCTTTGCCACTTTTCTTTGCACGAAGCCCTTTTCCTAGTAAGGCTGGCAACTGTTGTTATATTCCCAAATAGATCTTGTAGAGAAGGTGGCTTTTTGTTTTGTTATTTCTGTCTGACAAATAATCAACATAATTTTTTTTATGTATTTTTTATTTTTTAAAATTAATTTTTATGGTGACATTGGTTAACGAAATCCAGTAAGTTTCAGCTGTACACTTGAACAGTAAGGTATATATATACACTGTGTGTTCACCTCCCATAGGTAGGAGGTGATTCTGTCATCACACATTTGACCGCCTTTACCCCATCTACCTCCTTCCTCCCTCCTCCCCTCTGGTAACCACTAGTCTATTGTCCATGTCCATGAGTCTCTGTTTGTCGTTTGTTTGTTGCTTTTAGGTTTATATCTCACATATAAGAGATATCATGTGATTTTCAACTTTTTCTGTCTGGCTTATTTCGCTTAGCATGATTATCTCGAGTTCTATCCATGTTGTCGCAAATGGCAGTATTTCATGTCTTCTTATGGCTGAGTATATTCCATTGTATATATGTGCCACAACTTCTTTAGCCAATCATCTATCATAGGACACTTTGGTTGTTTCCATGTCCTGGCCATTGTGAATAATGCTGCTATGAACATTGGTGTGCAAATATCTTTATAGATATGAGCTTTCAAGTCTTTGGGGTAAATACCCAGTAGAGGGATTGCTGGATCATATGGTAGGCCAATTCTCAGTTTTTCGAGGAACCTCCATACTGTTTTCCATAGTGGCTGTACCAATTTGCAGTCCCACCAGCAGTGTATGAGGGTTCCTGTTTCTCTGCATCCTCTCCAACATTTGTTATTCCTTGTCCTGTTGATTATAGCTATTCTAACAGGTGTGACATGGTAACTCATTATGGTTTTGATTTGCATTTCTCTAATTGCTAGTGATGTTGAGCATCCTTTCATATATTCGTTGGCCATTTCATCAACATAATTAAAAGATGGATCACATATGGAGAGAAATATATAAAAGGCAAATAATTGCTGTCCCAAGCCAAATACATGAAGACTTAAAAGTTAGTGAGAAAAGGACAAAGAAACCAATAGAAAAGGGGGCAAAATATGAAGATGGGCAATCACGGAATAGGGAACTCAAATGGTTAATAAATGTGAAAGAATACTCAAACTCATCAATAATCAAGAAAATACAAAGTAAAGCAACAGAATGCTGTTTTACTCATATCATACTAGCAAAAATTAAGAAGCTTAGTGAAACTTCATGTAGGCCACGACATAGAGAAGCAAGAATTTGAGTAAACTGCCAGTTAACACTGTAAGTTGGCACTAAAAATCTTGGAGAACAATTGACAATACATTTGAAAAGTACACAGCCTATGACTGAGCAATTCTATTTCTAGGAATATATCCTAGAGAAACTGCACTTATCCACAAGGATATACATAGCATCGGTTGCAATAGTAATAATATCTGCTTGCAATAAACACCAAGAAAAAGCAAATATCCATCAGGTCGGTAAGGGAAAATTATGGTTACTGTTAAATGATAGAATCTATGCTGCAGTTAAGAAAGTTAAAATCTATATCAACGAGGACATAGAAAATGACTGAAAAAGTAAATTATAGGACATTATTTATATTTATATATATTTAAAGTGATATAAATCAATATTAATTATTAAATATATGTAAATAGTAAAAGTAAAAACCATGACATAAACCCTAAATTCCTGATTATAGATGCCTCTGAGGAAAGAAGAAAGGGGAATGGGACTGAAAGAGGGTCCACAGGGGACTTCGACTTCATAAGTGCTATTTTGATTTTCCTTAGGAAATAAAACAAATAACACAAAATATTAATATATTTCACTTGAGTGGATAGTACACTGGTTTTTGTTTTATCATTCTTTGTACTCTGTTTTGTTTTTTAATTTTTAAAATATAGTAACAATATGTGAAATCTGGGAAAAAATAACTGCAGATAATAATGATAATCTTTTTAAACTGTGAGAATGCTGTGGAAGGGACTAGCCACTGTGCGGGTCTAGTGTCACAAAATGCAATGGTGATATTTACAAAGCATTCTGAGAAGTATTCAAAACAAGGATTCAAAGACTATAAAAAAGAACTGAATATATCTCCCTCAGAGAAAATCGATAGTTGAGGAAACTTAAAATTTATAGACTAAAGATTTAAAAATTAAGTCCCCTATATTTTATAATTGATAATGAAAATAATTCCTACAATCTTAAGTTACAGATGGATTCTAAGTTCCTGAAAATTCAACTTCCTCCCACCAAGCTATTCAACATATCAAATTATCTTGCTTTAAGCAACTTGTAATATAAAGCAATTACTTTAAACTTGACTGAAATATACACAAATAAAATAGTACATTCCTTTAGAGCAGTCAAAAACTTCAACAGGTACAGCAGAATAACTTTTAGGAGTAAAGTAATTATAGGTAAAAATAAATAAATGAATACATAAAACCATGCAACCCATTTAGTCTATCTGATTTTTCAATCATGCTAGACATGACAACAGAGGAATAGTTCTTTAGGAATAGTAATACCAGTATTACAGTAAATGGTGACTGACACTAGGCTTCAGCATTGGTGGGGACAGGAGGTGTGGGGTTTATGGTTCCCATAATTCCCATAAGGGGGAATACAGGTCTTGCCTAAAAAGAAGCATAGCTACTAGTCTGGCTCAGCCAACTGCTGCCATTACAAACACACTGACATATTAAAAAAAGCAAGGTGCAAAACTGTGTGTGTAGAATAGTACAGTTTCTATAGTAATAGAAAGGGGGAGAAAAGTTTTGCTTATATTAAAAAAAAAAGAGAGAGACCAGAATGAACCAAAATTAATAAATGTGGTTACTCACGAAGGTGGGGCAGGTGGGAGAATAGAGAACTGAGAGAGAACAGGGTTGGAAGCGAGAGTTCAGGGCTTCCACCTTATATTAGTTTTAACTTTGGAATTGTATAAATGTTTTACCTATGAATAAAATAAAGGAGAAAGAGACATCCAGCCCATAGTAATAATCTAACAGATGAATACTAAAAAGGGAGAGATGGGGTGTGAGAGTGCATGTCTGCCCTATGGCTCACTGTTGGCCTGCTCCACCCACCACCTGCACTGTTCTGTAGTCAGTCCTCCCAGCCAAGAGAGGGAGCTGGTGAGGAAATTACCCACACAAGGAGTGAGAAAACCCAGGCCAGTTATCTGTTATTACCAGCTTAGTCCTTAGTCATAAATATAGCTTGCTCAAACATTTAAGGAATGGGAAACCAAGATGAACGTGAATTCTTTAATAAAACAGATGTCTAGAAAAGTTCTAATTAGTGCTCTTATAGAGAGGACATTACAATCATTAAACAAGCACAGCTGATATGAAGGAAAGCAATTCATAAAAAGTTGACTATTAGAAATAATCATCAAAACAAAGAGCCCACCCAATAGGCATATATAAAAAACTTAAAGAAGAAACAAACATGGCTAATGAACATATAAAAAACTGTTTAGTCTCACTAGTCAAGGGAATATAAGTTAAAACTAGATATTTTTCACCCATCAGGTTGGCAAAAATAGCACTACTATTTTAGTAATTATCTTAGTGCAGGCTGCAGTAACAAATTACAGACTGGGGGGCTTAAACAACAAACATTTCTCACAGTTGAGGAAGCTGGGAGCCCAAGATCAGGTTGGGTTCTTCGTGAATGCCTTCTCCCTTTTTCTGGCATATAAGTGGCCCTCTTCCCATACTGTTCTCAAGTGGTGGAAAGCAGAGAGACGAAGCAAGCTTTCTGTCTCTTCTTATAAAGGCGTGAGAATTCCATTCATGAGGGCTCCACCTACATGACCTAATTATCTCCCAAAGGCCCACCTCCTAGTAATATCATCACGCTGGGGGTTAGAATTTCAACATGAAATTTGGAGAGATGTAAACATCCAGCCCATAGTAGTAATCTAATGTTACATAAACAAATCACTACGAAAGCGTCTTAAAACTGTCTCATTTCTGTGCATTACAAATTTAGAATTGTTTTGGCTGTGCATATCCAACTTGGGGTGTGTCATTCTCATGAAGCTATAGTTACTGACTGGGGCTTAAGGGTCCATTTCTATGGCTGGCAAGTTGGTGATAGAGGTTGGAGAGAGCTCTTGGTTCCTCTCCACAGGCCTGCTTGAGGACCCATGGCATGGAAATTGACTTCCTCAAGGGCAAAGGAAGAAAGGCTTTTTATGACCAAACTTCAGAAGTACCACATGGTCACTTCCACTATTTCTATTGGACACACAGGCAAGCTCTAATTTCGTGTGGAAGCGACAGCATGAACACATGAAAGCCAGATGAGGCTCATTGGAGACTGGCTACCACAACTGCAATATGCAGTTTTGGCAAGAATGGGAGGAAACAGGTGTCCTGATGTACTATTGCTGGTGTGTACATTGGTGTACTTCACATAGAAGGCGATTTGAGAGTAGATAAGAATTAAAATGCACTTATCTTTGCATATAGTCTATGTGTAATAAATTATGTATAAGAATGTTCAATACAGTAGTGTTTGCAATAACAAAAAAGGGGGAAATACTTAAATATCTGTAAATAAGGAAACGGGTAAATAAAGGAATACTATGGAACAGTTAAAAAAAAAAATGTGGCCTATCTGTGACTGACCATAGAAAGACTTCTAAGTAAGACACATTAAGAAAATAAGAAAATGTACTTCCACTTACATAAAAAGAAATCAAATATATGAAAACTGATTGTGTGTGTATATACATGAATATTAAAATCTACAGGAAAGCTCTGGAAAGACACGTAAAAATTTTGGAAGTTACTTCTGAAAATGGTAAAATGTGGGAAGGCAGCACTTTATAATATTATTTGAACTTTTAACAAAACTGGCTTTAATAATTTAAACATTTAAAATTGGTAAATAAGAGACAAACCCATACGACCTCTTACAGTATATATGGGATTTACCATTTAGACTTTATATTTATTTTAGCTCTACAGAGACCCTTTCTTGCTTACTTATGGATTTTTACTTGCTGGTACAATTTCTTTGATCTCAGGGCAAGTGAAAATTGAGAGCAAGGTCTCAACTTCTGAGTGTTTTTACTTGGGTTAGTATAATGACTAAGGAATAACCCTGACATACAAGCACTAAAATACTGGCTCTCAGCCTATCAGCTTCATCATCTGAAAAACGGGGATAAGATACACTACCTACTATAAAATACCACTGTGATCAAATGAGATCCTGAAGTCATTGACACTTATTAGACACTCAAAAGTGGTCATTATTAGTTTAGGTCCATTCTAAATCTCTAATCAGAAATAAAGCACCGTTTTGGTCAATATAAAGATGTGACTGAATACATGCTAAGTGAAATAAAACCAATTATGACTTGTGTTGGTTTACTCTTATTCTTTCCCCAAGAGTATTTAAGGAATATCTCCTGGATCACAGCTATTAGCTTATGAGCGTTATTAGCTCTGACTATAAAATCATGTGTTGTATAGGAACAAAACTTTTAAAAACTTTTAAAAATTATTACACATATACCAAAGCATCCATATCTAATCGATCATCAAATTACAATATATTTATTCTCAAGAAAAGCTTAACTATAGTTAGAAAAATCATTCTAAAATCAATTTTAATATCTCCTCAAATAGAACATTACTATCAAAGTATCTATATTCACAAAACGCCTACTAAACCAGCAACCCACACAACAGGGCTATAATACTGTAACAGTGTACCTTGGTACAAGGAAAGGCTGAGATGTATGTGAATTTTGCCTATGTCACTAATCTACTGAATTGTTTGGACAGGTCATTTAACTTCTTTGGATTTGAGTCTTCTCAGTGAAAAGTGAGAAGTCTAGGTTAAATGATCTCTAACAACCCTTCCTATGCCAAAAGTCTATGACAAAGTGTTCTTTAGCCCTCCCTAGTACAAGGTACTTTTCCTTGTAAATCGATCAAAGCATCAGATGTAGTTTTTTGTTCATCCTGAGAATGAGATTTTCAGCAAGGACTTACTTTAAAAAAACAGTGCAATAAAAAACAGACTGTAAAATTCATCATGATGGGATCTGACCTAAAACCAAGGCATAAATTCTTTTTAACAATGAGCAATGGCAGTAGAAGGCTAATCAATCACAGCATGTTTCAAGAACGTGGTAGTTTTCTTCAGTGCTTTACATTCACTCTTTAGTTACGACAGATGTGCTTTTAAATGAGCTCCTATATGACTGCTATAAAAAGTGGACCCTAATATTAGTGCCAGTTTATTAAGTAGGTCTGTACTAACAGCCCATCTTTCCATTACTTTTGCCTTACCAGTTTACTGTCACTTAGCTTTACATTATCGAGAACTATTTTGTCCCATACCTTCTGTACCATTTCCAAACTTTTATGTATAATAAAGTATCTATTAACATATACCAGAGTTGAAACTCTCATAAAATATATTTAAGTAAACTGTGCAACTACTTTTTCTCTTTAACAAATCAACACTATAAAAACAGACACCTGAACTCCGATAATTTTCTGCTTAAATCCACAGTAAGAATTAGAATGTATCTTTTTCACAGATAAAGTACATTCAGTGGCGTTCCCACATTTTTATTGCCATCTTTATAAAACTGCCTGTAGATCTTCTAGGTTTTCTCATGAGGGCTGGTTCACTTGATCATCTAAATATTCATGTGCCGATATTAAATAACACCAGACAGGTTAAGAGTCAAGTTTCTCCAATTTTACGTATTTGGCCACTATACAATGCTATGGTTAAGAGTCTGAAAATTCTAGAAAACTTTCTAATATTCAAACGTAGTAATAACTTTAGATGCACGAACTACTTTTTTTTGAAATGTAACTTTTTAGCAAGAAAGTGATCCTTAACTGAGTTTGACTACAATCAAAACATAAATATAAAAACTTTGTTTCAGGATCTTAGTACACATTTTATAATGCATATGAATGTTTTACTGAGTTACAGAGTGGGGATCTCTGAGGATGTACTTTTCTTGTATGAAGAGTTGAGAACTCACTTTGCAGAACGTCGCAAAGGCATTCAGAGGACAGGGGCCATGTCTTTTTCACCACTGCCTCCTTCACAGTGCTGTCACAATGCTTTTGCACACAAATGCTTAATAGTCACTAAATTTAATTGAAGAGGTTATACGGAACAAATACAAAAACCTCTTGTTGAGATAGCATATAAATACTATATAATGTAGTTAAATGGTTTCAAAGTCAAGATAGGTATTTTATTCAATGAGGTAGATAAAATACTCAAAAGTAAAGCATTTTCTGAAGTATCTATATATGGATTTATAATATATCTTTGAATTCATGTGGTCAATGTTAAATCTTTCATAACTCTTGTCTATTCAAGCAGTTTTCAATGTTTAGCATACTTATCAAAGGTTTTTACTTAGGCAAAGTAACCACTAAAAAGATATAAAGCAAAATAATTCATTTTATTTCTTAAATGCTTATGTATTTTCAACCATAAAATTTTTCATGCATTATAACTTATGAGATACTACAGTTTCACATTTATTAAAAATTAAAAATTTTAGGAAAGCTAATTCAATTACTTATGAAGAAATGAATGGTTGATCAGAAAATATCAATTAGCTTAAGATTTTATCATAATCATGAATAGCATTTCATCATGAATACCTTTATTTCACTTTTAAAACCATACTTACGTCTTTTAGATTAAAACCTCAAATTGGGACAATAAGACTTTTTTTCTAAATTATAGTCACATATGGAAGGGAGTTTTTAATTCAAGGTTTCATTACGGTCCATAGTATAAAGACATATTTTTATGAGGGTTACATGATGGATAGCCAGCAAAAGAAATATGCTAGCAGAAAGTAGTAAATTGCCATCTAAGCATGCACAGAACCAAGAGACTAATTTAGAACATGGTAAGTCCTTGATTATTGCCAGCTTTTCTATAATGTTCAGGTTCTCAAAGGTCACTGAATTTTATAATTATCTCCAAACAATTTTCTTCATGGTCATTTAAGCTTTGTCTAAACAGCTGGGTATGTTGCCAAGCAACAACACCATCTCCTCCATTTAATTCTGCTTCCAAAATAACTTCAGTGGCACCAGAAAAATCATGATAGGAACGAAGAGTTTTATCTGTTGGAAGAAAAAAAAATAACACTTTGCTTTTGGTAACTTAAAGAACAGATAGTTTACTTGTAGGTAAAAATCAACCCTTAAAAAATAAATACAAATTAATCTTCATGGAGGAAATGTGTCCTTTGAAACAAAGAAATGATTTTCCTCCTTCCATTTGTGTTTCACAATAAAAAAATTAAGCCCTTCTATTAGAATGAGGTTATACAGATTTTAATTAAAAAAAAATATTTTTACTGCAATATTATGAATAATTCTTGGGTAGGAAAAACTCGAAACTCTCTCTCAAATAAGTACAATTACTTTTCAGAATGTTAAATACACACTCACGATTAATTCTCCAGTCAAATGCTTACCGCCTGACAGTTCTAGTTGTGCTGTATCAGATCGCAATTTCCACTGTATTTTTCCAGTGTGAAAGGTTCGACTACTTGTTCTAATGGAAATGTTATCTACTTTTAGGCCAACTGACCCACATTCAAACTTCCAGGAAATGTAAGCATTAGATGATCCTTCCTTTCGGGCTAAATACACCTACAAATGAGGAAAAAAGGAACTGTCAGAAATAATGAAATAGTGTAGAAAATTAATATAGTCAGTCTTATTGTCACAGGGTTCTATGTATAAATGGTTATTAAAAATGGAATTTTTCCTCACTGAAAAGATTTTTACTGCTAACATTTTTTTTAAAAAAATTTTACTAGCAGTTTTACCTATAGCATCTTTTGCTCTGGAAGAAAGACATTACTTGAATACAGACAGCCCAATGAGTACAGCCCTAAAGGGTTGCATGCTAAACAAATTTTGATAAATCATATTCTTTTTTAAATGAGTAGGTCCAGCTATTTA
>NW_006431210.1:1795991-1821830 GCF_000325575.1 Pteropus alecto
ATCTTTTCAAAGTCTAGATTTTCAGATATACTTTCCTAGAATGATGGGCCATATTGTCTAAATCAAATACCTCAGTTACTGCTAAGTAATGGTCTAAAAGGTAATATTCATGCTTCCTTCACCATCAATGTTCCCTTACAACTTTAAATGTATATATACTATTTAAGGCATCCAAGTTTACTGGCTGCTTCTAGCTCACGTCCTCTCATAGTATCACCTACACTCTTTAAGATGATGACATGAAAACTGACATCCACAGCCTTGGTCTTTCACAGATAACTCCATTCACCCAGGCTCAAACTCCTAAGGATCTGACTCTTTAATCGTAAATCCCTGATTTCCAAATTCCCCATAATAAGCTACGCATTTCTTTGAAATAAATCCTGAAAAAGTCCCTTTCTTCATTTATACTGCACTTACCACTACAGCCACTTTATGCTCATCTTTCTGCAACTGCCTAATTAATGTTTTAAAAATCTCACTTCCTTCATATCATCTGCCTGGTCTAGAATGCACAGCGATCACCTGGCTCCTGCATTAGATCCAAACTCTTAGCTTTCATGGTCCTCCAGAATTTAATCCCACCTTGAACTGCCAATATTCCCTTATTCAATTTATTTCAGGTGTACCTGTATGATCAAATTTAAGCAAGCCATAAGCTCTCTGGGGGGCATAGGTTCTGGATTCACAGAAGAATTTAATAAATAGTATTTAAGTATTAATTTGTATACACACATATTCTTTTAGAAATGTCAAATTCACTTCTCAGGAGCAAATAGTTTGAAGTATCATATAAAACACATCTGCATGAAAATGTTCTACTCCATGTCTTTAGTTATCAAGTAAGAAATTAATCACTGCCAATGTTCTAATGATATTCTATTCTATTAGGCAATCTATAGATACTTTTCTTCCAGGTTAAATTGTCAGTTAATTTGAAAGTTTTTAAAATCAGTGAGCTGGAGATATAAAACAACAATCACTTTCCAAGGAAAAATATTTGAACTCCTTAAACTAAATATGTATAATCAACTACTGTTGTTCTGGATGACACACCTAGACGTATGGGACTGTCAACTTCTCCACTCAAGTTCAGGGCAACCTCACTATAACAACCTCTGATGCTCACATGTTAATACTGCATGTTAAACTCCTCTTATAGGAGTTTGTGTAAGGAGAACCTGGGACTCAGGAATGCACCAATGCTCCCTTGGGAGCTGATTATTCCACCTATCCTCACTACTGGCTCTCCATAGCTTAATTAGCCCTTCAAAGAAGAGGATAGTAAAGAGGATTATCTGGAAAAGATGAGCCAAACAGTGGGGTTACAGGAAGAAAGGTGGTTGGAAGAAACTAAAAGATAGGGGAAAAGTAATCTTAAGACAGAAATACATTCAAATTCATATCTCAGTATATATTTCTATATCATATAGATTTTCAGAGCTCAGTAGCTTCAAATGTCTCCCCAAAAGTGTGACTATAAAATATGATAGACTGAAGTCAGGTTAATTTCAAATTTCTAGCTTACCCCAAGAAATGTCTTAATTATACCATGTGGCTCTGGGCCAGAACTGTGGTTTCAACTGTCATAGAAGGTTTGTAATAGTCGCAGAACATGTCAGAGAATTGCTTGTTCTAAGACTTACATTTTTCAGTTCTAAAAGCACCAGCCTTTAAAATCTAAATAGTTAAATGATGGATCATCACTCAATTTTTAAGTGCTTAAATAAACGTTCAAATATACTATGAACAAATAAAAGGTCTCAGGCTAAATAATGATATATGGAGATAAAACAGGCTATATTAAAAATACATGTAATCTTTTTCACATAATATAAGCATTTTAACCAATTTAACTCAGCATTTTTAGAGGCAGTAGGAAATTAACAATAATATGTATACTCAGTTTGGTAATGTGAAATGCACCGAAACAACAGGATTTATATAAACTTCCATATGTGATCCTGCCTATGTATGATACCAACAGAATCAGTAATTATAATTTAGGAGAAAAATATACTATAAGCTCTCAAATATTCAATTGTTTGGTTGAGACAAAAAAACAAACAAAAAAAAGCATTTTTGTAACTGTTGAAGGTTCCTCACTTCTTGAAGTTCTGTTAGAAAATTTTTTGCCTGTTGGCTTTTTAAATCCATTGGTGTTATTATTGTATACAGTTCTACATGCATGGTTTTGCAATTTATGGGACTACTAAGAGGTGAGTGTTGCTACCCTTACTCTAGCAGCAGTGATATTAAAATCAGAAGTCAGAGAGATTTTCTCCTATGGACTGAAATCTGTATATAGCAGCCCTCAGTGCCCCACATGTAATTACCCCTCTTTGGCATCTATAAGGACACAATACTGGTGTGTCTGTGACTTAAGGTCTGTTATATGACTCACCATGTATACAAATAAAACTTGTCCTTTGAGTTGTGACTGTAATTACCTTTTTCAAGACCAAGAACAATTTTCATGTCAGTTTTATGTATTTCACATTCTACAGAATATCTTCCACTTAGAAATTTTCTGATTACTACATGCCAGGCTGGTTTGTCTGCTACTGTAGGTTCCTGGAGGTTTGGTTCGTACTGTGCTATTTGAAGTTTTCTCTAGTATGCTCTTAAAATTATTTTCAGCTTAGTCTACTAAGATTAGCTCTAATTACATTCACCGTACAGAAGACACGCTGCAGTCAGTCATTCCTACAGCAGAGCGGTTGTATTTCAAGAGATTTTAGTTTAAATCTGGTAAACTGGTATTGCTCATGAATCTTATTTTTGGTTTTTCTGTTTTATCACTGGCATCAAACATGAATCACTGTCAGTCCGCATTATAATCTTTTTATACTATGCTTCCGATTTTTTCCATTTGTGGCCTCTGGAATTACCTCTGGATCACTAGAGGATCATGGATCATGTCCTTCCTCTGCCTGAACTCTTATGATTCTCTATTATGTAACTGCAAGGTAATCAAAGTCTCCGGGCCTGACAACGTTCACCTCTCTAGTCTCATTTCCAACTATTCTCCCCCATATTCCCTACTTACTCTTCCCTGGATACACTAGATGTTTCTCATGTCAGTGCTTTTGTACATGCTATTTCTAATGCCCCAGAACATGGTCCCCTTCCACATCCTGTCCCCGTCAGGAGAAACTCTCCCTCTGCCCACTCCAAAAGCCGACTCATGTATAACTTCTGCAAGGCCTTCTCTCAAAAGACAGTGCTGCCTTCTATATGCTTCTAGCACTTATCTTACTAATCTGTTAAACAGCTGGTCCACCCATCTTTCCCCTTCACTAGCCTATGCTCACCTTGAGGCTCGCCTCTTAATTCAACATTACATCCCAAGTGCCAAACACAACGTCTGACAATATACATGCCTGCTGAATGACTACATGAGTCAATTCTTGACATGATGCCAGGCACCAAAAAGTGACTCTAGCGACAAAGAGAATGACAAACTGCTCAAAACTAAGAACATCCAAAGCACACAGTCTGAATGAAGACAGGGTTTACTATGGTGCTCTATTACAGCCCTAGAGTGATGGAGAACTTACGCCATATACAATCATTCTTTCTTACATTCACCAAACTTTACTAAACATTTATTATATATCAGACACTATCATAGATCTATGAATACTATAGAATACAAAAAGACAGTGTCTGTCCGGGAAATATTTACAATCTAGCCAATGAGAGACAAATAATCTCCCCTCACAAATATTTGTTAAATAAATGTCATGAAGGAGAGGTACATGGTGCAGTATGTCAATAAAAGGGGAAATGGATCCGGTTAGCTGGGACTTGAGGAAGTGAAGCTTAAGCCCAGTTCTAAGGATAAGTTAATCTAACAGACGAATTAAGTAAAGGAGGTCCTGTGGCGAGGGCAGCAGGGCAGTGCAGCTGCAATACAGAGAGTAAGGGGAAAGCATGGCGCAAGGTGAGGCCAGAGAAAAGGCAAGGGCCAGACTCAGAAGGACAAGGCTGTACCCTAAGAGTATTTAGTGATGACTGCGGTTTTGAAAATGTTTTCCTGGCTACAAAATGGAGAACATCTTCAAAGGCACCAGGGCAGATGCAGAGAGACTACTGAGGAAGCAATTAACATCACTTTGATCAAGGTGTTATCACTTGCCTACTAAAAAGTATACCTGTTTTCTTGCTTTAGCTTTTTATATTCCTTTCAAATCCACACCTTGCTGAACAATGTTTTTGCTAACTAGTAAAATTTAGTAAGTCCCTGTGCTCCAGGGAGGCTACCTCTTCAAGAGAGTGAGACTCTGTTCTAAATACCTGAGAGCAGGATGCACGTGAACTGTCATGATTCCAGGTTGGAGATTGCTGAATAAAGGTGTGGAAAGAAATAGGCTTCTTCTATTTAGTGAACCTAGAAAATCCCTAATTGGGGACATGTTAGTATAGAACTAAAAATACTGATTTAGGTGGAATATTCATGTATTAATGGCAATATATTACTTTTGAGTTATTAGTCCCTACAAGTGTAATTAAGATTCTAGTATTTTTCTTCATTTGGCACTAAATATTGTAACTGAAAAGTGATTCAGTTAGCTTCTAAAATAATGATGCCTTTCATAAAAACATATCAAGGCATAAACTTTATTTGAGTAAGGGCCTGATTTTTATTTAATGGCCTTTGCATCTCATTTACATTATCTGACTCTTTCTCATACAATACACCCTCTCTGACCACAATACTCTATTTAGAAATCTCAAACTATGCCATGTACTCCATGCTCTTCCCTTGCTATTCCCTTGCCTTATGAACACCTACTCATTCTTCAGCGTCCAGCTCAAATGTCACCTGCTCTGTGGAGCTTTGCCCAACTCCCACAGCCTGAGCTAATTACTCCCTCCTCGGTGTTTCCATAGCAATGTGTTGATATCCTTATTATAGCACTCTTCATCATGGTTAAGATGACTGTTTATGCTTCAGTTTCCCCTGTTAGATTTTGAGAGCAAAAACCATAACCTCATCTTTTTATGCATGTAGCTGAGAACAACACTTAGCACAACAGACACTAAGTAAATGTTGGCTGATGAAGCAAAGGGTGAATAACACAAAGAAAAAATAAGCCATACAACAGACCTGTTTCTCAGAAAAATCACATCTTCTACAGCACAGTTTTTTCTCCATTATTACCTTCTACATTAATACTGCTGGTTAGGAAGAAAGGCATGCTTTTTCTTCAGTTCAGCAACTATAGACTAGTTCTTAGATAAGTAACAAATTTATCCTATCCTGCTTTCTGTTCAGAGGAATTTTTTGGATAAGAATAGTCTTCTAGAAGAAGTTCAGTATCGCTCATCAATTATATAATCACAGGTAGAGATACCAACACAGATTCAAATTTTGAAATTTTATCTTCTTTATTTTTTATGCCCTTCTTTAACTAAAGAAGAAAATTCCTAAATCCACAATTTTAATAATGCTATAAGTTATTCTTGGTTTAGTACAAAAAGATCACCAAGGTAAGTTTTAGAACAAAATCTTATGATTGGGAAAAAAAAAAAAGCTGGGACCTCATCTCTGTGTGTCTTCTATGATAGGCATTCAGTAGATATCCATAAACACTAGCAGCTGTTAATCTGTGACTCACTCTTTAATCTATCCAATATGTCTAACAAGTGAACAACTCCCTTCTCACTCAAACATCATGGTATTTAACATTAAAAGTTCCCTATAAGTTCATTAACTCTATGAAAATCTATCAAAAATATGGCTAGATTATTGAGGTCATCTGAATAACTGTGAGTTTATTTTGGTTGTGTCTAAGGAGTAGGTCAGATTAAAAGCAAAGCCTCTTACTTGTTACTATAGTCCTTGCATCCATTTCTTTCGTCTTTAGGACACAAGAGTAGAAATAATATCACTGCTCAAATCACCCACATTCTTATGAAAGTGTGTTAAATGGTTAGGTCTTGGGACTTTGAACTAAATGTTATACACCCAAACAGCCTGTATTTAGTAGGCAATCAATAAATATTGGTAAAGGAATTAAACAGCAATATTTTTACATATTTGTGCAAAAATCAGTCACATGGGATGGTCACTTGATTAGTTTTCCCCATGAAAGCATTAAATCCAGTCTCTTTGATGAAAATGACTATTTCCTTCATATAAATGCACAAATTTCTTAAGCTCTGTTGATTAAATGTTGAGAACAGAATTTTCTTTTACAGGCTTAAAGACTACTAAAAGTAATTTTGATATAATGGTTTTCTCATTATACACAACTGGAACATGAAGCCAATCTATGTATCTGTTTAAATGATGACAAAGGTTTTAAAAAAGTTTCATGCATTAAGTTACCACGTTCCAATCTGTTTCAACTTTTCTGAATATGGATTCCATTTTCCACACACCATTTTCCCATCCAGAAATGATCTGATTATTATTTGAAACTCGAGCATAATGATCTTTCACAATATTATAACAAAGGTGAAGCTGTTTAGAAATCTTCTCATTTTCAGAAGGGATGAACATGGTTTCTTTTCTCTTAAAAAGAAAGGAGAATTAGTTTTTCAGCATAATGGAAGATATATACATACATATATATATGAACAGAGAGAGAAACTGCTATGTATAGTAGTAAAAGATTCCTTCGACTTAAAAATGAAAAAATTGGTGCCACTGAAAAATATTTTATAGGTTAAATATAATCAGTATAATGTTGATATAGCACCCACTACTAGACAGAAAATAAGAAATATAAACTATAGCTCTGACTTGTATATTTGTGATTGTGTTCAACCTGAATTCATTTATTTTTTATTTCCACCACCACCATCTTCTAATTGGACCACAGTCATCTCCTAAAACTGACTCCCAGTTTTCACGTTCTACTTTTTCTATCCATGCTCCACATAGTATTGAAAGTGGTTTTTTAGAAATGCAAATTAGAATACGTCATTTTCTTGCTTGACTCACTCCATTGACTTTCCGCTGTACTTAAACTCTAAACCAAGGCTAAGAGTGTCCTGCATCACCTGTCCCCTGCCTATTTCTCCGAGCAGATATCGTGTTGCTCTTCCCTTTGTCTCTATACTCCCACCATGTTACTTTTCCTTTATTTCCTCAAAAAGGCTCAGCTCATTTCTGCCTCAGGGCCTTTACACATGCTGTTTCTGCCATCTATTCTGTCCTATTTTCTATATACTTGATTCTTTCTCATCCTTCAGGCCTCAAACTAAAGCCATTCCATCAGAGTGTTCTCTGCTGATACCCTAAGCTAGGAAAGTGCCTGGGAGCTTGAAACAATCTTCCGTATGTGTGTAATTACTATAAAAGCTTGTGTTTTACCTTAAAATTCCAGGCACATTTTACATTCTAGCCCCAACTAAATCTATGTTTTGTTTTGTTTTTAATGTAAAAGAGTCCCCAGAAATCCTAAAATCACTAAGTAAATCTAAAGTTTGAGAAAGTTGATATATTTATCCTATGTCTTCATGTGCTACTGACACAATGGTCCCTTCTCCTTTAGACATTATCTCATCCATTTTGGGTGAGATAATTCTTTGTTGTTAAGGGGCTGCTCTGTGCATTGCAGGTTGTTTAGCAGCATCTCAGGCCTCTGCCCACTTGATACCAGTAGCATCCCTCCTCCCAGCTGTGGCAGCCAAAGTATCTCCAGACATCACCGAACGTCCACTGGAAGGCAAAATCACACACCTTTGAACAACCACTGCTCTAGTATATATGCTAACATGTTGTTACAGCATGTACTAACAAGATAGTAGGCAATGCTTTTTTTCAGTTAAGCACTGGGTAGCAGGTATTAAACAACATAAAAACTTCAAATGTACAAGAATCAACAATATAAAATAACTTAGAGACAGAGAATAATATTTTTATATGTGTGTATGCATATATCACTCTCAGAATTACAAAATAGTAACATTAAATGTATGAACAAGATAATTCCCTAGTAGAGCCTGTAAATATTACTGCCTTAAAGGTAAAAAAAGAAAAAGCAGTTTTTTATTTTCTGAAATTGGTATTATAGTTAGTATAGTATATTTTAAAACAAGTATGTAACAACAAAGATATTTCAAAGCCTAGGCATAAACCAAATGGAAATAAAATTAAAAAATAGTATTATTTACAATTTTACAAAGGACAAAAGAAAAAGGAAAAACATTGTTACTAAACATATCATGTATGCAACTGAAAAAACAATCTGGAGTCAAGAATAACGTCGATATTTTATAAAATCTTTTAAATCTCACATTAAGACAAAACTACTCTTTCTGTAAATATTACCAACGTTTTCTTCATTTTCAACTTCATTTCAAGGTATAGTTCCATAATTTTTTAGGACTGGTATTTTTCAATTTACTTTTAAAATAAACATCTCTCTCTCTCTCTTTTTTTAAATTAATAATGGCTTTTTAACTTCACGACCTTAATATGGGTCTTTGGTAACTGAGCAATTTAAAAGATTTTCAAAAGGAAAATAATCTGAGCATATGACCTAATTCATATTTTTAAAGTTTAATCAACTTACATGCCACACAAGAGGAAGCACACCCATCCGTAAAAAGAAAAAGAAATGAAGACCTAAATAATATCGACGTTTTAAATTGAACACAGCTGTGAATTAAATTAGCTCTTTTAAATTGGCTTCATTTAGATTTATACTTGTAACTTGTATTGCATCAGCAGTGATTTGAATTATCTGTTGAATTTAGATTTTGTAGTTCTATGGCTGAACCAACATTTCCAACTGCCTGCTAAAGATGCCGGGATAATTAAAAAGCAAACAAAGTTTACTGGGGATAATTCACCCCTTCTGGAAATATTCTTTTACTGGAGAAATGAGTTGCAACAATGGCAAATTTAGAAAATGTAGATACAAAACTTTAATTTGTTTGAAACTGTTGCTATTAATACTCTGATGAGTTATTTTCCTTTCAAGTATTTTTCATTACATATCATCTTAAACTTTTATATAAAATACTTCCTAGTGAGTCAACTTTAAATTCATAAAGGGTGAGGGACAGTCTACTGTACTTTCTTAATGTCTATTACAGAGCTTTTCACCTAGCCAGCCTCTAATTATAGGTATATTTCCATTGTTCATTATTTAATTTGGGAAGGTTAATCAAGAGATACCTTAAAATAAGTTTGACAATATAATAGTAATCACATCAGAAGCAATCATTTCTAGCCAATATCAGATGTTTGTCAATATATAATAAACACTTAATCAGCTGCATTATCTAGATTCTATATTTTCCCACTGTACTTTAAATTTTTCATATGGAAAAAAGGTAAAACAAGGCTCTTTTAAATGTATTAAAATCTTACTCTGAAAGATTTGAACAAGTACTTCCCAAAAGAAGATATCCAAAATTTAAAGACTAGACATTCAACTTTATCAGCCATCACCAAGGAGCAAATTAAAATCACAACATATTAATACTATGTACCACCAGGACTGCTGAAATGAAAAACACAGACAATACCAACTATATGTAAAGATATGGAAGAATTTCACATACCACTAGTGAGAGTGTAAACCGGCACAAGCACTTTGGAAAACTATTTGGCAGTATCTACTAACATGGAACATACTCATACTCTATTACCTAGCAATCCCACACCTAGGTATATACCCAATTGAAATGTGTAAATATATTCACTGAAAATATGCATATGAATGTTCACAGAAACACAATTTTTAATAGCCAAAACCTAGAAACAACCCAAATACCCATCAATAGTGGCATGGATAAATTATGTATATTCATACAATAAAGTGTTATACAGCAATGAGAATAAACATACCATAAACATGTAGCAACAAGAGTTACAAGTTTATGATCTGTTACATGCCTATGTCACCAATATGGAGAAAGAAACCATTCACAAAGTGTACATATATGTGATTCTATTTACATAAAGCACAATAACAGGCAAAACTAATGAGAAACCAAGAAAATGGTTACTCTCTGGGGAAAAAGGCAGGAACTGAAAGGGTTCTAATGCGTGATTACATGGGTGCTCAATTTGTGAAAATCTGTTAAGCTATGCATATAATATGTGCATTTTCTGTATGTACTTCAGTAAAAGTTATATGGCACTCAAAACTAACCTAAGGTAAATAGAAAAATCCTGTTTTAAAATGTTTTGATAATCTTATATGTGATTAGACTATGTCAATCAATCATCTTCTTCAAATGTTTACGTATTTTAGTAATTACTATAAAAAGTTAATTGAAAGGTCATAGCCAATGCATTTCTTAATCAGTAAAGAGCACAGTACAGGAAACAGGAAAGTGAGAAGATTATCATGTTATAATGAATTAAATACCTCTAGACCCATTTCACCTCGGGCTACTCTCCACGCCACTGACCCAGATATTCTTCCACCAAGTTCTCCAGGTTTAGGGGTTTTTGGAGATATAAATTCAACAAGCTCCACAATTATCCTCTGGAGAAGTTCTTTTCTTCTGTTTTCTGACAAAGACACTTGCCTCTGCAATTCATGTTTAAAAAAAGTCATTAAGATTAGAGGAATATAGAGGTCCATCTCTAAGTAAGAATATACTTAAAACATCCGTATTTTAAGGGAATCTTGAAAGAAGTAACCAACTTTATTTTCATACGTATAATTATTGCAAAATTCAAAATAATTTTTAAAAATTTATGTAAAGAAATCATTTTTACACTCATAGCCAACTCTCCACAGCTTTTGCTGTGCTAGATTTAAAAGCTAGCAATTTCTGTTTTGGGGCATGATAAACTAGCTTATGTCAGACCAACTGTCCTGCTGAGAAAACGTAGAAAAGCTGGGGAAAACACACACAAAGACATAACATAAAAACACCTGTCTGAATGCAAGAGAAAGCATACCAGCATAGCCAGACTGAAGAAGTTAACATCCCAAGAGAAGAAATGAACTGAGGTGAACCAAACAATACTGCACCTCTTTTTTCTAGGCATTTGCCAATTATTAACTGATATGAGGAGAAGCTGAGAAGCTAAGCACAAAATGGAGGATAAAGTGCTAAAAAACAAAGCAGAATTTTTAGCAAAAACACAGTGCTGGCAAGTAAACAGATTGACGTTTAGAGCCTTTCAAGGTGAGGAGCTCTAGTAAATACTCCAGTTTTCAGATTAGGTTCTCTGATGGGCTATACATTAAAAGTGAAATCCTAAATAGGCTGAAACTTCACCTCGAATCTCAATCACTGACTGGATTAAGGTGATCTGCAAACAACAAAAATTAGTTGTTTGTTTTTTAAGTTGTGAAAAACAAACAAACGAATGAGTATATAGTAAAAAAGGATGTAAAATAAAAATTGAATCTTCCCTCTCGGACCTCCAGGTCTTCTCGTGGAAGCAGTCGCTCTTACCAATTTTCTGTGCCTTGTTTCAGAAATTTCCATACTTGCACAAGTGTGTATGTGTGTGTGTATAATTATATTCAAGACACAGTTTATTTTGATATATAAGACAGAACACTTTTTATGTCGTTTTACATATATTGAAATTTTGTTTCACTGAACTTTAAGAAACATGCCCATTTAATGTAAAAAAGCACAATTATTTAAAAAGAATCATCAAAATTTTCAACGAACAAAAAGACATTTAACATATTAAAATATTTTTGCTTGCAAAATAATGCTACTACTTTAAAAATGTCAATGGGTTAAAAATTGGCTCTTGAGTATATAAAAAAATTTCAAATGTCCTCACAAAAGTGACAAATGCACATCACATACCTGCTTATTAAGTCCATTAATAGTTTCTCGGAGTACTTCTTCTTTAATCTCAGTTCTTCTGGAAATTACCTCCTCATGTTTACAAGAATATCTCCAAGTGACATCAACCACCTCAAATTACATAATACAAATATTTAACAAGATTATAACTATCAACTTTAATTTGCTAAATATCTAGAATGTAATTTTTTACATTTAATTTTATTATTAGTTTTAAGTATATAGTACATTGGTTAGACATTTAAATAGTTTATAAAACAATCCCCCTAATTGTTCTTTCTCTCCTCTGGTTTTCCACCTAGCCAATATATTTAAGCTAACTGCATTCCCTATGCTCTGCTCCCCATCCCTGTGACCATCTATAAACTACTAATGTGTACTTCTTTAACCCTTCATCCCATTCTCCCAGTCCCCGAACACCTTCTCCTCTCTGTCACCAAATTGTACACTATATTTGTGAGTCTGTTTTTGATCAGTTTGTTCTTTTTGCTCCTTAGATTCTGCATGTAAGTGAAATCATATGGTATTTGTCTTTCTCTGTCTGATTTATTTCACTCAGCATAATTTCTAGGTCCATCCATGTTGTTGCAAATGGTAGAATTTCATTTTTATTGGTTAGACATTTAAATAGTTTATAAAACAATCCCCCTAATTACTCTTAGAATGTTTAATTCTTAAATATAATTTTTAAAATGCTATTTCTGTTTAAAATTTTAAAAACCTGTGGGGAAAAAATCGAGAATATGTTTTTTGTTCATTTTCTGACAGGTATGCTCCAAGACAGACTGTGATAAGAGGAAATTTTCGGAATATTTACGTTTTTAAAAACTTATTTATAAAGCTGATTTCATAAAATTCATATTATAAAACTGATTTTTGACAAAGGTACAATGAGAATTCAGTGGAGAAAAGATAATCTTTTCAACAAATGGTGCTAGAACAATTTGTTATCCATTTGCAAAATAATGAGTTTCAATCCACACCTTTGAGTATATTCAAAATTAGCTCGAAATAGATCACAGATCCAAGTGTAAAACTAGCAGTATGAAATTTCTCAAAGAAAACAAAAGAGAAAATCATTGTGGCCTGGGCTAGGCAATAATTTCTTAGATATGTCAAAGAGCATAATCATAAAAGAACAAATTGATAAACGGGACTTCATCAATTTTTATTCGAAAGTCATTAAGAGAAAGAAAAGATAAGCCACAGGCAAGGAGAAAAATTTTGGAAAGCATAACTAACAAAGAATTTGTATTCAGAACATGTAAAGAACTCCTAAGACTCCCCAAAACACATCCAAATTTTAAAAAAATGGACTAAGGGGACATGTGGACGGCAAATAAGCACATAAAAAGATGTTCAGTATTGTCATTAGAGAAAATACAAGTGAAAACTACAATGAGATACCATTAAACACCTATTAAAATGGCTAAAATTAAAAAGTGAGACCATACTAAATATTAGCAAAGATATGGTGAAACTGGGAACTCACACATACTGCTGGTGAAATGGCATAATCACTTTGGAAAACAGTTTAGCAGTTTCTTAAAAAGCTAAATAAACACCTATATGATCCAGTCATTCACTCCACTTCTAGGAATTTATCAAAGAGAAAAAAAAGCATATGCCCATGTAACGACTTGTGCCTGAATATTTATAACAGCTTTATTTGAAGTAACAAAAAACTGGAAAGTATCCAAATGTCCATCAACAGGTGAATGGATAAACAAACCATGGTATATTCATACAATGGATTGCTACTCAGAAATAAAAATAAACAGCTGATACATGTAAACATATGGATGAATCTCAAAATGATCGAGTAAAAGAAACCAGACATCCCTACCCCCACCCCACCAAAAAGAGGATAGATACTCCTTGACTTGTGCTGGGGTTACATCCCAATAAAGCCATCATAAGTTGAAAATATCATTAAGTTGAAAATGCATTCAATACTAATACACTGTAGAGTATTGGTTATTTATCCTTGTGATCGAATGGTTTTCTGGGAGTTGCAGCTCGCTGCCACTGCCCAGGATCGCGAGAGAGTACTGTACTGCGTATCACAAGCCCAGGAAAAGATCAAAAATCAAAATTCAAAGTGCAGTTTCTACTGAATGTGCATTGCTTTTGCATTACCGTGAAGTCAAAAAATCATTAAGTCAAGCCATTGCTGATAGTCATAAGTCGGACCATCTGTATATAATTGCATTTACATAAAACTCTAGAAATACAGATTAATCTAGTGACAGAAAGCAGATCCATGGTTACCTGGACAAGGGCAAGCAGCAGAGATAACAGAGAGATAAGTAAACTTCTAGGGAGAGCGGGTATGTTCACTACCTTGATTCTGTGAAGGTAATTTCATGCATGTATATAAATGACAAAATTTATTAAATTGTACACTTTAAATATTCGATGCTTTTTATATGCTGATTATACCTTCAAAAGCTATCAAAAAATATTTCATTCTTAGAAAAAAACTTTTTTCTCTTATGCCCTACCTCATCTTTAGAAAACGCTATAACATAGGAAAGCTTCTTGCCCCACCCTACTTCATAAAGGAGTGGTTTGTCACAGACATCTTCACATGCATCACAGTGCAACCACCGCTGCTGAGAAGGAGAATAGACTTCTGTCCAGACATGGTCTACTCGAGAGACAAGAAAGCAGCAGGAAAAAAGGGGGAAAAAAATAGTTAAAATCAGAATGACTTCTAATAACTATATACAAACTCCTAAGAATCACATAATAAAGTTATTTGCAATATTATAAATTTTAGTTAATAAGACAGCATTTTGTGGCATACAAGACTCTAGAACACTTTTTCTCTGTCTCTTTGAAACCCTTGAAAATGTTTTTGGAATATCTTCTTCAATGTAGTCAAGTTTACGTTCGATTACAAATAATGTGAGCTGTAACTTTTAAAAAGGTGAACATGTTGAACAGCAGCATCAAAAACATGGGAAACACTCTGCTAATGTGAAGAAGTTAGTGCCACTTTTGAAAAGGCAGTCTGTTCCTCAACTTTTAAAACCAAGGAATAACAGGAGGTCTAACACAGGATGTCTGGTTATTGATGGTCTCTGTTCAATAATAAGAGAATAACTATTAAGTGAAAGTTTCCTTTTATTATTACAAAAACAAAAGAAACAGAAGTAAAACTCTAAGAGCAAGGAAAACAAACTTTTAACATGTAGATGGCGAGACATTTCTAAATAAGGACAATATAAATTTCACATGGCTTTTATTACTTTTTTTGCATATTAAGGTTTAAGATTACTAAACCTTTTATATTAATCCCTACAAAAATGAAGATTTCTACAGCACATTACACATGTTCTTATCCATATAGAAACAGCATCATTAAAAATGTCACAGTAAATTATTAATAAAACAATGTTTATAGTACAAAGTACTAGGCAAAATGCTAGATGCAGTATAAAAATCTTGTGTTCCCCACGAAAAACTGGTGAGGTTGGTATTATCATTTTACAAAAGGCAAATGGAAATTCAGATCGACAACACTAGAAAGTAACAGAAAACAGTGAGCCCAGACTGTAAACCTAAATCCTTAAGTCTGCATAGCCCCATTAACTCTGCTCATACTCTGCTTTGTACCTGTGTAATCCCAAACATAGCGAGCTTCAAACCCTAAGGCTCGGCAACAAAGTGTAAAACAATTGGCCCACTCGCCACACCGTCCACATCTTGTTTCTAGAAGTTTCTCAGGGTTATTATACCTGGTTTAAAATAACAACAAAAAAAGTTTTGATTATAATAAGAATCTTAACAAATTTATATTATTTCTGTGGTAAACAGTAAAATTTCTTATTTTCATATTTTAATAAGAGCCTAGAATATATGAGGCATCGTGCTACAATCTTTGGTAAAAAATGATTCAACAGTAGTACAGCCTTCAGAGAGTTTAGAGTCCTAAGAGAGAGAAGGAATTTACACAAATAACTTTACTACATGGAAGAATGTGATACAAACCGTTCATCAAGTCAGTGTTATGGGAGATTTAGTGTTACGGGAGAGTGGTTGGGGAGGAGGAGCTTGTACTTAGACTGGGCCTTGAAGGACAGACAGGATTTGCACTGGCAGAGATTCTCCAGGAAATCTGCTTTGAGCATTAGCGTTACTCTAACATGTGGTATAATTAGCTCATTGTATTTAAAAGGTAAACAACACTAACAGATTACTCACTAAAGTTCTTAAAGTGTAGCTGAGCTCAATTTTACTTAAAATACTACTTTTTCCTTTAATGGCATTTTGATTGAAATTTTATTCTCCTGAAAAAGAATCCACTTAAAGATGCTTGCCAATTTGGAAGTCTTTTTTGTTTTTTTGAAAAGATAGAGACATTTGTGATGTCTCCAGTTATAAAATGATCACAAAACACCAAATGTTGCATACTATGTTGAGAAGGACTTTGAACTGATAGAGATAAGCAGGAAAAGTGCCCCAGCTGAGCAGAGATGTCAGCCATGAGCTTACGAGGGAAGGAAATAGCTGCACGAATGAACTGGCTCTGCAATGACAAGTTTGTCTTAAGCAGATGCTCTTTTTTTTTTTTGTCCACTTATTCTTTCCTTTATTTTCCTTTCTCTTTGAATGAAACACAAACTATTTTATACACACACACACACAAGAGAAAGAGAGAGAAGGTAGAAATGAACACTTAGACTTAATTGAGCTTAAAAACATGCACATTAGAAATACTTTGAGACCTGATAGTATCCCAATTTCAGTCCTCTTTTGACTTCCCACCTCAAACCTGGATAACCACTATTCTGAATTAGGGATTTATCAAGGCCTTGTTAGTTTACTGGATTTGTATAAAGCCCACTTTCCCAAGTTTTCTTTTTCATGTTTTTTAACTTGATAAAGAAATCATACAGAATGCATTTTGAGATGATGTTTCACAATAGTAGGTTTGTGAAATTCACCTACATTGACGCACAAAGGTGAAGCTTATCAGTTTTCACTGCTGTGTAGTATTTCATTTCAGCTTTATGCCATACTGTAAATAATGCTCTACAAACATTCTCTCATACATCTTCTGGTGCGGACAGGCATAGGAGTAAAATTTCTGCATCTTTAATCATAAGTTTCTTCGATGTTACAAGAAAACACCAAATTGCTTACCAAAACTGTTGTACCAATTTGTAATCTACCAGTAGGGTTAGAAGCAGAATTTTCTTGTTCTTCTCTCTTTCTGTTGTCTCTCAGAGCCTCACAAATACCTCATATCATCAGATTTAAATTTTTTTTGCCAAATTAATAAAATATTTCATTGTAGTCTTAATATGCATTGCTCTGGTTACTAGTAATCTGATTGCTGAATATTTTTGTACGTTTTTCAAAAATTGTGATGCAATTCTGTCAAACGTCTATTTATTTCTTTTGTGCATTTTTCTATATAGTTGTTTATTATTTTCTTCCAGATTTTCAATAATTCTTTATATGTTCTGGATATAAATATATTGTGACAGACATGATTCTGTCAAAAGTCTGTTCAGTTCACGTCCCTTCCCATTTTTCTGTTTCCTTGTCATCTTATCGATTAAGAACAGTTATACGTGTTGAAATACCTTCTTCCAGATTGTGCATTTTTTCCCACTTCCTTTATAATATTTTTACTTTAAATCATAATTTAAATTTTGCCAATAATGGGTTATTGTTTTTGTATCTTTTTTAAAAAATTATTTTTACTTTAAATTACAGTTGATATTTGGTATAATTTTATATTAGTTTCAGGTGTATAGCGTAGTGGTTATATATTTACATAATTTACGAAGTTAAGTGAAATTATAATTTAGCTAATTAAAGTACCTGAAGTTATAAATTTACATTAAGAAGTAAAACAGCAAAATTAGAGCATCCTATGCACCTCCAACTCCTGTATACTACTTGTGTCAAGGTGAATAACCAGCTTAGCCTCTAATTAATAGTGTTCATCATCCCAACCCTACGCAGAAAACAGCTAACAGTAAAACAAGCAAACGTTTAAAAAGAAAAGAACAACACTTTGTATAAATATCTTTTTTCGCCTATAACCCTCCACACTGCATTATCAGTTTAGATCCAACCACCTAGAAAGAATTTATGAGGAATTTAATTTATATCTTTTATTTTCAAATCTTTGCAAAGTACCTGTACAAATGTATGCTGAATATAAAAAGAACTTTAACAAATTTTAGATAATTATTGGATATTGGATTCTGTTTATCCTGTATTCTGTATATCACAGGGATGGTTCCTAGTGAGAACAGAACTGAGTCTCTAAACCTTCTAAATTAGGCATTTCAAAAATTTTGTATCTTTTTTTGCCTGATGATATAACCATATTTTACCAGTATTGCCATTTAAGAAAATCTGATAAGAGGCTTGTAAATTAAAAGATGGAAAAAAATTAACTGAGAAGTTCAAATTTCCTCAGTTTAAAATTTAGAGATACGAGGGTAGGTTAAATTGGGCATAGGAGGCACCTAATTAAACTTCTGTAGTTAAACAAAATATATATATTTTTATCTTCCATATTACCATCTGATGATTTTAAGTTAAGCACTGTTTACTATCATAATTATCAGTATTACTGTTAGTATTTTTTATGTACTATCAAGTATTATTAAAGTTAAATTTCATGTGTTGAAAAAATACGAGATTTAGAGCATTAAATGTGCTAGGACTACACCTAATATATGTTTGAGAGTAAGCAAGACTTTGTAGGCAATATGATCTCTGCTGCCGGCATTCAACTGTGCCATTCTAAGGTAAAAACAGTTACAGACCATACATAAATGAATCGGCATGGATGTATCCCAATAAAACTGAATTTAGCCTGCCAGCAATAGCTTGCCGACTCCTGTCAAAGAGAAATATATTTCTAATAATTAAAATGAAGATAAAAAGTTCATTTAATAAAAATTCTCTTCTGCCCATTCCATTAAGAGTGTCCTCTCTGGCTTTATTTTCCAGTGGATACCCACCTTGGGAATCGATTGCTGAGCTGGCATACATCACAATAATGATCTTCTACACGGTTTGCACCCCACTTCAGCTCATCATCATTGGGAAATAATGGTTTACCTTTAGACCGAGTCTGACCACCACATTTGCTGCACAAAATGTCATTCACCCAATGAAAAAATTCTTCCTTAAACCAGTGTAAGAGCTCCAGCAAGAGAAAATCCTCTTCACTTACATTAGTACCTGAGAAATTAAAATAGAACCAAGTAAGAGCTAAAGCTGACAGAAACTAAAAATATCCACATATTTTATTCTCAAATATGAGCTGAAATTTAGAAAAATGTAAGTTGATCTAAAAAGTCTGCATAAAAATTGATGTGAAAAAGAACTGTCAGTATACTGTGAACTAGGCTGAGATACACTAACATAATATACTGCATATTTAGAACAGTAAGATGTTTACCATTTTATATACCCTAACTGACACGCATTAAGATTGTAAGCTTAACACAATGTTTTCTCAGAGAACTATGGTCAGTTTGGAATTGATCCTGAAACACATGAGAGGTAAGAAAAAACAAAATTCCAGACACTTTAAAAATCATCCTATTAGCTTTTCTATCATTGCTTCACCTATACAATATAATCTATCCATGGATACTTACCACAAACATAAAAAAAAAAAAAAAAACCATGTCTACACTGTAAATAATAACCGTAGTAAGGAAGCATGACATATATTATTTCCACTTTATCAAATAAAAAGGTCTCTCTTGACCATATACAAGACTGTAATATCTTTGGAATGAAGGAAAGCAGAGGGGAAAACTATTTAGGAGACCTACATAGGGGGCTCTCATCTCTCTATTTTATGTTTTATTATTTAAAAATGATATATGAAGGAAAAGATGGCATAATGTTAAAATCTAATAAAGTTTAATGCTAGTCATAGGTGTTTGATATACTATATTCTTGTATTTATGTTTGATGTTCCTCAAAATAAAAAAACTATAGGAAAAAAATACAGAGAATATGAAAAGGCCAGAAATACATTATTTTCATGGATAAGAAAACTCAATATTCTAAAGTTTTTAATTCTCTACATACTAATCTGTGGTTTAATGCAATCTCAATCAAAATTATAAAATAACTTTTCATACAATTTGACAGGCTAACTGAAAAATTCATGTGAAAGAAAAAAATGTGCAAAATAATCAACATAACTTTGATTAAGAACCATGAGATAATTCATCTACTACATATCAAATTACAAAATTCTAATAATTGAAACACTGTGATAATGGTGAAGAACAGACAAGTAGATCAATGAAACAAAAGAGTCCTTAAAGACAGATTTCTAAATGATACATGGTATTTTAGTTAATAAAGTTAGCCTTTCAAAGTAGTTCTAAGAAGATAGGCTTTTCAATGAATGATATTGGGACAAGTAGCTGTCAAAATATCAGATCCCTACTGTACTTCATCCTTATCTATAAAAAATATAGAGAGAATACTATAAAAGTAATAGAACTTACATGAGAATATGTTTATGACTTTGGAGTAGAGAAGGCCTTCTTAAGTAAGACAAAATTCATAAAATAATGAAAAAATTAAATTTTCTTATATTAAAATTTATAACTTTGTATTTCAAAATATACTATAAGTGAAATTAAACAAGAACAGTAAGAGAAAAAAATGTAACATAGCTAACAAAGAAAAGATAAGTATCCAGACTATATAAAGCACTTCTACAAATCAGTAAGAATATTGACAAATCCATTAGAAAAATTCAAAAAGTCCATAAAAGAAATCCAATAATTTCATTAAGTGGAAACCAACACTCTCAGATACTTCTGGTATAAACTGGAAGGCAATTTGTTTGACAGGATCCATTACAGCATAAATGTATCAACACACCTGGGGCACTTTTATACGTATCTCAGGGAAATATTTGTGCATGTACACACCAGGAGGCAGGCTTTACAAGAATCTTCACTGCAGCAATATTTAGAAAAGAGAAAAATGGTTAAAAAAAAATCTCAGTGTCCTTCAATAGGGAACTCTGCAAATAATAGTACATGCCTACTATAGAACACCACGGGGAGTTAAAAAGATTTCTAAGACATAATAGTAAATTAAAAACACCAAAGAGCTGAAGTTATACGAGATAAATTTTATGTAAATCCACATAACAAACAATTTTTACAGATAACTGTAAATGAGTATAAATATGCAGAAAAACATATGAAAAGGAACATATCATGGATAATAGCTGTTACCTATGGAAGAAGAATAAGACTGATTGGCAGGAAGAGTTTAGTTTTCCAACAGGAAGTAATTCTGCATGTTAAATTTTAAATATACAGCACTGCCATCCTCCTTCTCCTCAGGGTCCCTACAGCAGTCACAGTGGTCTTCTTAAAATTTTAAGGTAGGTTATGTCACTCAAAACCCTCCAATGGGTTCTCATCTCATTCAGAATACACTTCAAAGTCTATACTCTTGTTCTTTCAGTTGGTCCCCTGTGGTTCACCTGTGGAAAAATGCCCCCCAAAAGATATCTCTGTGCTAACTTCCAGAGCCTATGAACATTACCATAGATGGCAAAAAAAAAAAAAAAAAGTCTCCATATATAATGAAGTCAAGGATTTTGAGGTGCGGAGGTTATCCTGATATATCTGGGTGTGTCCTAAATGCTATCGATATGTCTCCTTATAAGAGGGAAACAGAGGGAAATTTTACACACACAGAGAAGGCGATGTGAAGGCAAAGCAGAAAGAGATATGAAAATGCTCGTCTTGAAAACTGAAGTGATGCAGCCACAAGTCAAAGATGGCAGGCAGCCACCAAAAGCTGAAAGAGGCAGGGAAGAGATTCTCCCGCAGAGCCTCTGGAGGGAGTGTGGCCCTGTTGACACCTTGATTTTGGCCCAGTGATACTGATTATGGACTTCTGTCTTCCAGAACAAATTTCTGTTGTGTGAAGTCACAAGGTGTGTTATAATTTATTACAGCAGCCTCCTTTACCTTTCTGACCCCTTTCTGTCTTGTTTATTCTGTTACAACCACGATGGCCTCCCTGCCATCCCATAAACATGCCAAGCTCACTCTCACCTCAAGGAGCCCTTGCAGCTGCCAGTGCCTCCTACCTGAAAGGAGAATCGCTGCTTTCCAGTGAAGCCCTTCCTAACAATTCTATGCCCAATAGCATCCTTGCTAGTCACTCTCTATTCTGTTATCCTGAATTGTTTGTCTTCCTGGCCCTTAACACTGCCTGCCATAGTTGAGTGGTTGGATTTTTTTTTTTTTTTTGGCTGTCTCTCCCCAGGATAGCAGGGACTTTGTTCTGGTCACTGCTATATCCCCACACTTAGAGCTGTGCTTGTTATACATTAGGTGTTCAGTAACTATTTAAATGAATGATGGAAAGACTGAACAAACAAACAAATATTCTCATAACATTACTCAGAATCAACACTGTTCACCAAATAGTCATTACCAAGATGGGAAAAAGGACAGCTGAAGAACAAACCTGGAAGCATCATGCTCCTTGATTTTAAAGTATATTACAAAGCTATAGCAATCAGAACAGTATGGTATTGGCCTAAAAATAGACACATAAATCTATAAAACAGGATAGAGAGTCCAGAAATAAACCTGTGCATTTAAATCAATTAATTTACAACAAAAGAGAAAAGAATATAAAATGGGGGCTAGTCTCTTCAATAAATGGTGCTGGGAAGACTGGACAGCCATATGGAAAATAATAAAATTAGAATACTATCTTATAGTATACACAAAAACTAACCCAAAAAGAGTTGATTGTAACATCTGAAACCATAAAGCTCCAAGAAAACATAGGTAATAAATTCCTTGACATCCGTCTTGGCAATGATTTTTTGGAGCTGACTCCAAAAGCAAAAGCAACAAAAGCAAAAATAAACAAGCGAGACTACATCAAACCAAAAATCTTTTGTACAGCAAAGGAGACCATCAACAAAATGAAATGACAGCCTACCGAATGGAAGAAATATTTTGCAAATCATATACTTGATAAGGGGTTAATATCCAAAATATATAAAGAATTCACACAACTCAACGACTGCTATAATATGGTTAAAAAATAGCAGAGGATCTTAATAGACATTTCTCTAAAGAAAATATACAGATGGCCAAAAGGCTTATGAAAAGAAGCTCGACATCCCTCTTCATTAAGGAAATGCAAATCAAAACCACAATGAGTTATCACCTCACACCTGTCAGAATGGCTATTATCAAAATGACAAGGAATAACAAGTGTTAACAAAGATGTGAAGAAAAGGGAACCTTCATGCACTGTTGGAGGAAACGTTTATTAGGGTACAGTCACTATGGAAACAGTTTGGAGGTGATTCAAAAAATTAAAAGGAGAACTACCATATATGATCCAGCAATTCCACTTCTGGATATTTATCCAAAGAAAATGAAAATACTAATTCAAAAAACATATGCACTCCTATGTTCACTGCTGCATTATTTACAATACCTCAGAGATGGAAAAAACTTAAGTGTCCACTGATGGAAAACTGGATAAAGGGGTGTGATACACACACATGTATACACACACAATGGAATGCTCAAGTTTCCACCCTTTTACTCAGCCGTAAAAGGGTGGAAACTTGTCATCTATAACACCATGGATGGACTTTGAGGGTGTTATGCTAAGTGAAATAAGTCAAAATGAGAAAGACAAATATCGTATGATTTCACTTATATGTGGAATGTAAAAAAATAAAAACAAAACTCAGAGAACAGAGGGATGATTGCTAGAGGTGATGGGGGCTGTAGGGTAGGAGAAATGGGTGAAGGGCATCAAGATATACAAACTTCTAGCTATAAAAAATAAATTAGTCATAAGGATATAATGTACAGCATGGTGACTACAGTCAATAATATTGTATTGCATATTTGAAAGTAGCTAAGAAAGTAAAACAAAAGTTCTCATAAGACAAAATTTTCTTCTAATTTTATATGGTGATAGATGGTAACTAGACTTATTGTAATCATTTTGCAATATATACAAATATCAAATCATTATGTTATAGTCTGAAACTAATGTTATATGTCAATTATACCCTCAATTAAAAAAAAATAAAAGAAGTAGGACTATTAAATAGAGTGAGGCCCACCTAAGGGTCAGTGTTCCTTGGTTAAGCAATATCTTTAATTATGGCTCAGAGAAATGAAAGTGAAACCCTATCTGTACAGGGTAAGAGTTCAGAAAGCTCAGAGATATAGAGCTTAAAGGAAAGTAAGACTTGAGATGCTAAATTCTGTGAACATAATACTTAACACATGGAGAGTATTTTTTTAAATTATAATCAAGACTTCAAATTAATAAATTTAGCATCTTCGAAAATACCATATAATGATTCTGGTGAGTTTTCAGAGACAAAAATGAAATGAACAAGTTTAGGCTTTAATTCCATCCTACGAAAACCACAGACATCAGAGTATAAAAGTGAGGGAATTAGAAGAAACTGGTAAAAACATCAGCAGAAGTAGCTTCATCCTTGACATCCTTTAAGACACAATATTGCCTCCCATGTCTTCACATTCAATTTAGTAGGCCAACATGTATTTTGTTATCACTTTTCCAAAATGACAGGGTTTTTTTTTTTCAAAAGGAGTTTCACCTGTATTTTGAACATTCAGTCATGACAAACAGTCAAGAAGATTTTACCAGAGGCTTATCTGAAGTGGAGAAAGGGTGTTTCCCTGACTCCAGCCCACTCTAGCCTTCCTACCTCACCTGTGGGGAACCAAAGTTAATAAGGACTTGTGAAATTCATAGGCCTGAGGATACAGTCCCTCTAAACACTGAGATTTAATTATACCATTATAGAATACTTCCCTTCCCCCATGCCCTACCTACCACCACACCAACACAGGGCTACAGTACAACGACTACAACGAAAAGATCTGCAGGATGCAGACTCTAAGGAGGAGTGTTTGGGGAAGCCCAACGAGAACAGGGGAGACAACAAAAACATCAGAGGAAACTGAAGCCTGTGACACCTACAGCAAACATTAAACACAGCGCAACTCATAGTTAAGAGAACATAACCTTACACAGAAGGCCTGTTTACATCAGTTCCTATTACCCAATATATCATGTCCAGCTTTTAACAAAAAATTACAAGATATGCTGAAAGACAAGAAAAAACAGTCTGACGAGGTTAAACAAGCATCAGAACCACTGAGATATGGCACAGATTATGGAATTAAAGGAAACAAAATAAGTCTGATTAATATGTTAGGGGCTATAATGGAAAAGACCATATGTGAGAACAGATAGAGAATGTAAGCAGAGAAATGGAAACTCTAAAAAATATCTAAAGGATATGCTAGAAATAAAAAATACTGTAACAGTAATGAAGAATGCCTTTTGTGGGCTCATGAGTAGACTGACACAGCCAAAGAAAGAATCAATAAATTTGAAGACAGGGAAACAGAAACTTTCCAAACTGAAAATCAAAGAGGAAAACAGAATGAGAATAAAAGGAGACAGAACCTCCAGAATATCTAACACCTGTGGGAAATTGAGTTGTAGAGATAAATAAAGGTAAAACAGAATAACTTCACTTTGGAATATCAGAAGGAAAAGGAAGAGAGAAAGGAGAAGAGGAAATATTTGAAGTAATAATGGCCAAGAATTTTATAAAATTAATAACACCAAACCGCAGATCCGGGAAGCTCATAAAACACAAAATGAGAAATATCAAAAAGTTACACCTAGGCATATTATATTCAAACTGCAGAAAGACAAAGAGAAAATCTTGAATGAAGCTGGGGACAGGGGGTGAGTGTGGGTGAAACCTTACTTATGGAGAAATAAGGATAAGAATTACAGCAGACTTTCTGGTCATAAACAATGCAGGCAAAGAGAGAGTGGAGTAAACTATTTACACTGTCGCTGAAGGAAAAAAAAAACCAGCCCCACCAACCTAGAATTCTATATCCCGGTGCTATTATCCTTCAAAAGCAAAGAAAAACAAAGAGAATTCATTTCTAGCAGACCTACCCTGCAAAATTTTAAAAGGAATTCTTCAGGAAGAAGGAAATTATATAG
>NW_006431210.1:1821898-1844552 GCF_000325575.1 Pteropus alecto
TCTTTTATTTTTCTTATTTTTGATATAAAAAGTTACTGTTTAAATAATAACAATGGCAATATACAGATGCTCCTTGACTAACGAAGGGGTTACATCACAAAAAATGCATCTTAAGTTGAATATATTCGAAGTTGAAAATGCATTTAATATACCTAACCCACTGAACAAGATCACTTAGCCTAGCCTACCTTAAACATGCTCAGAACACTAACATTAGCCTCCAGTTGGGCAAAACAATCTCGTTGCTGTTGTCGGGCATCACGAGCGCGCGTTATACTATGTACCGCTAGATTGGGAAAATATCAAAAATTCAAAATTTGGAGCATGGTTTCTATTGAATGTACGTTGCTTTTGCACCATCATAAAGTTGAAAACTCATAAGGTGAACCGTTGTTAAATTGTGGACCATCTACATTGAGTGATTATAGTATATGGATAAGTGAAATAAAGTAGCAATGTCATAAGGAATGAGAGGCAAGAACTGAGACAATTCTACTAAAAGGTATCTCCACTATACATGAAGCAGTATGGTGTTTTTGAAGGTGGACTGAGATTAGTTAAAAGGGTTTGCTGCAAACTAGGAAAACCACTCCCAAAATATTAAACAATCCCCTAGAACAGGGGTCCTCAAACCCCAGGCCGCAAACCAGTACCAGTCTGAGATATGTTAGGAACCAGGCCACATAGCAGAAGGTGAGCGGCAGGCGAGCATCTGAAGCTTCATCTGTATTTGCAGCTACTCCCCTACACTAGCATCACTACCACAGCTCCACCTCAGGTCATCAGGTATTAGATTCTCATAGGAGCACCGGTCCCTGGTGCCAAAAAGTTTGGGGACCGCTGCCCTAGAAAATACAGTATTAAGAAATGACTTAACAGATTTTTTAAAAATTACATAAAAACTCAAAGTAAAAATTCTAAAGTTGGAATAATTTAACAACTAAAATCCTCAGACGATTAATCATAACAACGACATAAATATTGGTAGATGAATGTGGTAGGCATTGTTCTGAGCTGTGTCCAATGTACTATCTCATTTCTTAAAATTACCATTCCTATTTTCAAATGAAAAAACTGAGGCATAGAGATTAAAGTACTTGTTTAGTGACACAGTAAGAGGCAGAGTTGAATTTATACTCAGGCGGCTGGCTTCAAAATCCACATTCTTAATTAGTAAATGTGTATTAACCAAAGTGAGTTAATGGTCTACTCATAAATTAATTTTGAATATGGTTTGTCAGATTCACATTAAAAGTCACTAATAATGCCATCAGATAGTCCACTGACTCAAGTTATACTATACCTAAAAAATTCATATAATGATTATAATTAACCTGCAAATACATATTCAGGTAAAAGAAGTTTCATAAGAAAATAGTAACAGATGTGCCCATTTAATTATACGCAATAAAAATGTACTGTTATTGTACTCCTTAAAAAACCAAATAGATATTGGTTAGATATTTATAACACATACAGCAAAGGAACCATTTAGTGTTTCTGTTTACTTAGCAATGATGCATATTTAGCAGGGAATGGTTAAGTCACTACCTTTATCCAATGTTCTAGCTCTAGATAACTTTTCTTGTGATCTCCTTTTTAGTTTTTGAACTGGAATACAAGCCAGTGCTTTCTCCTGGAGAGCAAGGTTCTCATAGACCAGCACATGCTGAATGTTGGACTGAAGAACTTTCAGAATGACTGAATTGGCAGTAACCTAATAGAAAAAAAATACTGTAATTAGTTTGTCTTCATATGCTACAAAAATAATATAATAAAAAACACCGGTTATATGATTTCATAATGAATGTATGAATTTACTGACATTATATTAAAAACATTTACAAAATCAGTAGTAGGAGACTGCCATAGCTGTATGACAGTCTAAGATGTATCTATTTATTCCTCTGAGTATATTATATTACTGAGAATATATTTAAACAGAGGTTTGCTGAATTCTTGACCGCAAGCTTGGATCAAAACACTGCTCTGAGCAATGCATCTGACAGCTATTTCTACTTCAAATCTCTATAAATGATTTTAAAAAAAACTCTATACAGCATTAGCAAAAATGAAGAACTCTTAAAGAGGAAAGGCAGATACAAACGGATTAAAGTTAGAAACCACAGCAATATGCCCTCCAGAGAGTGGTTATGAAAACTAAAAAAAGTTCTCAAAATTATCCCAAAAGGCAGAGGAGCCACAGGGTCCACAGAGCAGGAAGGGGCCTCAGAACAAGTATTAAAGAGACTGGATGGGCACTGCAGAAGGAACAGCTAGATATTTTGCTCCCCCGCCCCATCACTCCTTGTCAACAAAGAATGTGTATCTGAGGAGTGAGGGAGGATGCTTAGATTCCTAAAAGGAGTTTCCAGGCTCAGAACAGTTCTGGCAGAGCCCACCCTAAACAAAACAAAAATAGAAAAAATAAGAATTTAAAAAAAAAAAAAAAAAAACAGGCAAGCAAAGACATGTACAATACTACAAAATGTGAGAAATAAGTTCAAATGTGTTAGAAATTACAGTAAAAATGAATGGGTTAAATGTGTATTAAAAGGTAGAGATAGATTAATTATAAAAGATAAAAACCATTACCAAATACTTTAATGTCAGGTACTGTATTAAGCCCTGGGGAAGGGTGCACAAGACAGACATGATCACTTTATGGTCTAAACGAGGAAAGGCACTGAACAAAAAATGACAGAACCACCACATTAAGTCAAATACTTGACTTTGTATAAATGTATGTGAGTGTGTATGTGTTACAAACTGGAAAAATAATGGACACCAAAATAGACAAAGACATCCTTACAGAGTAAGCAGTCTATGGATACAAAAACAATACTGATACAAAAATGTTCATTTACTCAAATATTTAAAGAGCTTTATTATTTGCTAGGTACTAGGGATATAATGGTACAACTTATTCATAGGTATTACATGAATTATAAGAATTATAAAGCAAATATAGAGGATAGTGAGACTGTACAATAGGGTTCTGAACCTAGAAGTACCTGAATAAATGATATTTATGGTAAAATATTAAGGATGATAAGCAGCTAGTAAACAAGGAAGGGAAAAGACCATTTCTGTCATACAGAACAGCATGTAGGCAAGTCGAGGAGCGTGTATATAGGGGATATGCTCAGTATATTAATGCTGAGAAGGATCAAAGAGATCAAGGTGTCTAGAGCATAGAGAACTAAGGGGAAAATGGTGAAGAGACAAGGCTAAGAATGAAGTTTGGTTGGTAAACAGCTTGATCTTTCCTATCTCTTTCCATTATAACAGGAAGCTATTCAAGAGACTTAAGCAAGAAAGTGAAATGATCAGATTTGTGTTTTCAGAATATCAATCTCACTGGAGTAGTGTGAAGAAAGCAGGTATGACAAGACCTAATGGGGGATGACTGAGAGCTGGTAGCTTGAGCTAGGGTGGTTACAGTAGTGGTAGAAAAGTGAACAAAATAAGAAGAACAAGAAGTAGAATTAACATGTTTTGGGGACTGCACTGTGGAGTCAGGGAGCAGTTAGAAAAGTAGGAAAACATACGAATGATCCATAGATTTTTGATAGGAGCAACTGGATTAATAGTTGAACCACTTACAGTAGGAAAAAAACCAAAATGATCAAGTAAGCTAAAAACTATATGTGGTCAAATAACAATGAACTGAAAAAAAGTCCATTAAATTTAGCAGTGTGAAGATTGTTGATGATCTTAGTAAGAAGCTTTGCAGTAGTGCTAATAAGAAAAGCAAGGTGTAAGAGGCTTAGTTGTGTAAGTGGTGCCCCAAAGTGGGCTAAATGCACCAAAGGAGCTGTACAAAACAGTACATTGGAAGGTGGACAGGAAATAATAGAACTTCTACTTATGCTATTTTTTGTCCAAAAAGTGAAACAATTAAGTTATAATAATATTTAATATTTGGGATAAGAGGGGCTCCCTCTCAGGCTGGAGCAGCTTTCCTGAGGGAAGACAGTGACATGCTCACTCCTCCTTCTACTCTCATGTTACAAAGTTTTGCAGTTTAAATGTGCCTAGTTAAGGGGTCCGGTCAAGATGACAAAGTAGGTAAACACTGTGCTTGCCTCCCCCCATGAGTACATTAAAATTACAACTAAATTATAGAACAATCAACCTGGAGAACTATCTGAAGACTTGCTGAACAGAGGACCTATAACTAAGGATATAAAGAAGCCATGTCGAGACTGTTGAAGGAAAAAAAATGTGCCTGGTAAAATAGATTTACCGGTTGGTTACATTATGTAGTTTTAACTAAATTAACCCTCAACCTGACTTAAAAAAGATTACAAAGACCTTTAGGCATTGAGGCTAATACTAATGATGCAAGTATATGTAATGAGAAGAAAACAGCAAGGCTAACATATCTTTTACTGTTTTACTATTAGCCCTTCAACAGCTACATTTTAATGCAAAAAAAAAAAAAAAAAATCACAATCTACTGAGATCTGACAAAGTGAGCCCCCCAAATTCTAAATTATCAAGACAATTTAGAATATAGTCATATCTACATTCATTAAATGATACACTGTTAATACATTTTAAAAAAATAAAAACATTCATTTTAGCTCCTCTTTATACTGTATAATGTACATAAGTATATCAGCATAACAATATATATGCAATTTATAAACAAATATAGATTGAGAGGATATGCTTGAAAACACTTTACTGATAGTGCACACACTTAAAGTATGGAGACTCTCTAGACAAGTATAAGAGAAGTAAAGACGCAGTGATAGTATAGGGGACTCTTCCTACAACTAGCTGTAAAGAGGAAGTAATAAATACAGGACATGCAGGATCTAGGGATATTCCTATCCTGGCTTGTTTCTATAATAAGCGAAATTATAGAAAAGGTTCTTAAACATTAATATGCATATGAAAAATGCAGTTTCTCAAGTTCTCCTTTCCTTTTCTGGTTCAGTTTGTCTGGGGTATGTCCAGGAATCTGCATGTCTGAGTTATTCAACTTTAGATGAAAACTGGCCTTAAAGTCATTGAAAAGAATCCCCAAGAAAAGAGGAGGTTGAAGACTTGGGCATAGTCCATTTGAGATTCCACAGTGACCAGAGAAAAAGGAATACAGGCACAGAAGAGAGACTGGCCCATAGTTAGAGGAGACACATTTCCTCCATTAACACAAGGCGCTTGAGTGGATCAGATGACTATGGGAACATGATGAAGACTTGGTGATAAACTCAGGATATTCACAACAGTGAGGAATATGCTCCTTTACCAGAATTGATACAGAAACATTAAAAAAAAAAAAAAATGAAAATGTCTCCATTTTTATTTGAAAGAATTCTTATAAAAATCAGGCAATTACAGTGTTATCTTTTTTTTTCTTAAATGCAGATTTTCATTCACCGAGAGGGTAAGAACTCATCCAGAGAATTTTGATTTTCAATTTACTACTTTTCTATCTGGAAATTACCTCAAGCATTGTGGTTTTTAATGGCACTCAAACGATCTCTAACAATAAAATTTATTTTCTTGCCTAATTCTTTACATATTCATTGGCACAACTCCAAAAAAACTAAGCCATAAAAATAGAAGTTTGCTGACTGCATGGCGATTATAGCAGCTGAGTAACCATGTACGTAAGGCAGCAGTTAATTGCTTGAGAGTTAAAGTTATTTGGAGTACAAATGGAAGAAGTTTAAAATGTAAAATCTGTATGTTTTGGATAAAAAAGATTTTTTTCTTCACCAATCATATGTGAATTCCAATTATTTTGGTTTCTAATGTGAGATATTTAAGACTTTATAAGAAAAAAGGACAATGTGCATTTTGTGTCAAATCATGTGATATAGCCAGTGGAAGTTGGATTACCAATTTACTTCTTTTGTAAAGGATCGGCTCTTGCCAAGCCCACTAGCCCTTTTTCTACCTTTATGCAACCCTTTGCTTTTGTGGTTTTTAAATTTAGAACCTGTTTTTAAACACAAAGTTCTGTTTAACAAATTTTTAATGATAGTTTTACTCAACTTTTGACTTTAGTAAGCTTATTTCTTACAAAAAAAACCCCTTTTTTCTATTTATAAAAGTAATAAATGTTGCAAAAAATATTTCAGGAAATACTGAATTGTATAAAAATCACCTATAATTTCACCACTTAGAGAAAATTATTTTAAGATATCTGTGTCTAGCTTTCCAGACCTTTTTTTAAGGAAACATATTTATGTATATGAATTTTTATAACAAAAATTTAAATATTATACACATACCCATAACATATGTGGTTTAACTTCAAATTGTCAGTTTATCTTTTTTCCCCACATAATAATTCTCCATGTCAAAACAGATCCCATAAATTATCATTTTTAACGGATGTTAAAAATGCCAATTTAAGGATGTGTGGTAATTTAAATAATCCCCTATTGAAAGGTACATAGGTATATTTTACCTTTAAAGTGGTAGGTTTACAAACAAGCAATTGGACATTGAAATCTTCTGTCCAAATAGATTTCTTTTCTTATGAAGACTATCTAGAGATCCAGACTAAGAGGTCGACCTTTAAGATTAAATTAGTTTAAAAGTTGACTCGTTTAATTTATCATGATCTAATACAACTATATTACTTTTATAATTGCAAAGAAATAATCCCAAATAATTATTTTAAATAACGATATACCATACACACAATGCGCAATAATTTCTGCAGTGATAAGAGTGGATGAACAGTCCTTAACTTCATACACATTCTCAAATTAGTCATGTGTCACATGAAAGCATACATTTAGAGTAGTTATGTAACTGTCAAATGCTTATTTTAAGCAAGTCACACTTCAGAATCACGTTTTCAACCTATAGTTGCAAGATTAGAAACATGATGCTTCTAACATTCTGAAGTTTTTTGTCTTTGAAAAACTGTTTTTGCTGTTTCGAATCTGCTTTTGGAAGGCAAAGGGTATAAGGATATATAAAGAGTTAATAGGAAGTTATTTCTATAGAACACTAAACACTCAGCATACATAACTAGCAAATCTAAAAATCAGTTGGGTCATTAAGGAAATAAGAAATTAAATCTATAAGATACTACTTAACATCTACTAAAATGGCTATAATAAAAAAGACAACAAGTGTGGGTAAAAATATCAAAAAACTGGAACCTTCACACACTGCTAGTGAGAATATAAAATAGTGCGATGACTCAGGAAAACAGCTCGGCAATTTCTTAAGACATTAAACATAAACTTACCATACAACCCAGTGGTTCCACTCCTAGGAATCTACCCAAGAGAAATGAAAACAAATGTCCACACAGAGCCTTGCATATAAATGTTCATAGCAGCATTATTCATAACAGGCAAACAATCCAAATGTCTATCATGGAATAGTATTCAGCAATGAAAAAGGAAAAAAAATACTGATACATCCTACAATACGGATAAACTTCAAAAACATACATAAGTGAAATAAGCCAGAAGCAAAAGACTATATATTATGTAATTCCACTTGCATAAAATTCCAGAAAGGAAGCAAAATAAGTTTCTAATAACCACCACCATTTATATATTCCAGTACTTTATATCTTAAAGAAAAAAAAACTAATTAGAAAACTTCAACATCCGTGATGATCGCCTTGTTCTATACTTCAATATTTTACTTGATATAGTTTTAACCCCCCAAAAATTATAATAGTGACAAAGTTCAGGAGTGCTCAGGGTTTGTCTAGCTTATATACAGGTTAAATGCTTTTTTAATCTCTCCTACTGGTTAACTTTGGTCCATTTTAATTCTCAACTTGTACCCGACTCAAAATGGGCAAGGCAGGAAAACATAATTGTCAAATATTATAGTACAGCAACTAGTGGTGATAAAAGCTTAAATAAAAAAATACTTTTTAAAAATGTGTATTCCAGTGATTCATAGATAACCAAGAGTTGACTATAAAAAACCAAGTTTCATTTTAACTTCTCTTAACTCCCTTGGGGAACACAGAAAAAGACACAGTGTCCCAAGGACTAGAGAAATAAGAGTTGACATATACTAGCCTACTGAGAGCATATGTCTTTGAGACAGTTTATTTTCTTCTAAACTCTAAATCTGTTTTAGCAGTAGAATGACATTTTGTATTTAGTGTACCATCCAGAGGCTTTCTGGTGACTAACAGTTTTAAAGACCTCACGCTATATCTGCATTGCCAGGTTAGGAATACAAAAAGGGAAAATGGTTAAAGAAGAGTCAGAAGATGCGAATGGATTTCCTAAGCAGAACACTAACAAAACACTACTTGTTCCAAAGAACTATTTCATTAAATAAACTGTTTTCATGCATTATATGCTTTTCTGTTAAGACTGATTAGTACTGTGCATTTTAAACTTTAATACTGAGATTCAACAAAAGATGAAGCAGAAAATCTTAAAAGATATATTCTAACACTTTAATTAGAAAATACATAAGGGTGCTAAAAGCCAAGAAAGAGGTTAAATATGCTTCTGTATCAGTGCCAACCTTAACTGCAAAACTGATGAAGACCTTCAGTGTTCCAAGGCAGAATACACACAATTGAGAGGGGCAAAGAAGAATCTACTGGGGTGCACAGCACATTTACTTTTTATTTCACCCTTTAATTTTTTACACGGCTGTTATATAAGGTACAAAACATTAGTATAAAAGTATATAATTTATAAATAAATAGACAGTTATGGAATCAGGTATCATTTTTTATTACTGGTAATACATATAATCAAAAAAGAGTGGAAACCAGTTTTAAGAAATGGATTAGGATTACTAGTCTGTCTTATTAAAGTAGTCCCACTTATTTTTTACTGTGATAACTTTGTACTGAATGAAGTAGCTCAGATACTTTACAGAAAGGAATATTACCAAGGGCAAACCTTTAAAGCCCTTTACAATTTATAAAGCTTTCTTTTCACATATGCTATCTTCTCTGATGCCCACAGCCACTTAGCATCATGACTAGTTGATTCAATAGTATCAGTTAACAGTTTCTCAGAAGCATTCATAAATACTAGTTGTATTTATTATTATAAATAAACATTAGCTGTGAAGCTAATGGGAGAAAATATTTTAAAGATTTAACCCATTTCCCATGTAGAAAACAAAAGTGCAGCTCGCTGCCAACGTTCATTTAACATCACGTGTAGAAATGCTACGTTTTCTAGGATTTGACATTTTCAGTGTTCGAGAGTTACTATATTGTGTAAATGGAAATACCACTACTAAAAAGAGATGCTATTTGTTTCCAAAGACTACTGATATACTAGAGCAATGCGAAAATAATAATAAAAGCAAAATATTTCATGGCAAACTTTGGGGGTAAGGTTAGGACTGTAATCTGTGAGTTACCTTGGAGTAAGTTCTGCCAGCTCTGAGCAAACAGGAAATGAGTTAAAGGTTAACCTAAGTCAATTGAGGCACAAAGGAATATGTCTTACAAGAGTTAATCCTCCATGAAAGTTTGGAAACCACTCAACAAAAATTATTAAAACAAAACAAAACAGTAACTCCATCTCTTCCCCTACTATCCTCTACCACCTTTATTTTTTAAAGACAAGCTTAAGGTCTTCCCAGCCCACAGAAAGGAATGGCTGCAAATCATTTGCTTACAAGAGAGGTGAGGTTAAAGCTTCTGGAATAATTCAAGAGAAAATTAAGAGATTTAATAACTGACTCTGCATAAAGTCCTGCTGTATGGAGGACAGTGACAAGGTGTTTTCCAAAAACTAAAATAAGACAATATGAGTTTAAGTTGGCTACAGATAAAATTACTATAGAAAAATCATGAAAATTTTTCTGACAGTGAAAATTTAGGAGAATACTTAAGGACTTTTATCAAGAGATTTTTGTATACAGGATAATTTCATATTAAATGAGATTATTCAGGTGTACCAAAAATGCCTGTAACACAATAGTAGTTTGAGTTTAGTTTTTTAAGATGTATCTGTATATGCTAATAACTAAACTTTGCTAATTTGCTAGCACCACTATCAGTAAATTAATTCATTATTTACCTTAAACCTAAGGAAGCTGATTTTTTTTTCATTGAATTGAGTTAATGATAATGGTTAAGCTGTTGGAACTAATCCCCATGGTGAATGGCAACAGGTAAAATTCAGATCCAAAGTGTCAATGCAGTGGAGGAAGTCTTATTTGATGGCCATGCTACTGTTCAGCAAATCCAACACTTTGCTTCAGCTTACAGAAATATGGTTATCTGTATAATTGGTTTAAGCACCAAGGCAACAGGTACATTTATAAATAATTATAAATAATAATAACCTACAGAAGCAATAAAGTACAAGTTGAGATTTAAAAGTATAGTCTATGGCCATGCCACCCTGAACACACCCAACCCCATCTGATCTCGGAAGCTAAGCAAGGTTGGGCCTGGTTAGTACTTGGATGGGAGACCATCTAGGAAGACCAGGTGCTGTAGGCGTAAAAAAAAAAAAAGTAGAAATAAAAGAGCCCTTTCTCCAACTTTCATTACAAATTTGACAATTACTTTTAAGAGACAAGGAAATTTAGATGTTTTGGAATTTTAAGAAAGAAACAAGAATAACTAGAGACTAAATTCAGAAATAAATCATAACGTATTTCAAAGCTTTTGCTGTTTCAACAATTTGAAAGGAACAGTTTAGGAAGGTTTAATTCTAATGTTACCATTGGAGCAGATGGTGGATTTGATGGCTGCCCTTCATTGTTCCCTGCATGCTGGGTTAACCCATTAGGATTTGAAGTCTGTGTTGTAGGAAGCTGGGTACTGGTTGCAGGTTGCTGAGATAATTCTACTTTGTGGCTTTTATTTGATCCATTCAATCTGCTACTTCTTTCTATGGCAATGAGGTCACGAATTTTTTGCAGCTGCTCCACTGAAGCTTTTTTAGGGAAGACAAGATGTGTTTCTCCCTGGAATTTATAAAATTAGGAAAAAATTTAACCCTTGCTTCACATTGACAGTTATTTTTTTATGTGTGTGTGTGCGTGCGTGTGTATATATATGAAGCCTATGGAATACATATTTTAACAATCATTCTGTTTTCTTACCATGACACTTCTTATACACAAAGGTAACACCTAACATAAACCCCCAAATTAAGAAAATTTGTCTTCTTGTTAGCATATAATGCTGACTATTATATTAGTTCAAAGACCTTTAAAAATATTTTGTTTAGGAATAATATGTCAATGTCAATAAGCCTCGTAAGAATTGCAAATATGCACACTCCTATTTTTTCTGCAGTAGTATATGATACTCCTGTTCTATATGAAATTCCTTATGAAATGATAATGATACTAGAGATACAGCTGTACAAAATGATCACTGATAACATAAAACAATAAAGAATAGCTACATTATTAAAAGTCTGTATATGGGCTTCACTAATTGCACCATGAGAGCAAAAGGTACATCCTAATGGACAACTCAAAACTATGGGTTGTTAACAGTAATACTCTGTCCCAAGAACTAGAGAAATAAGAGTTGACACTAGCTTACTAAGAACATACATCTCTGGTCCAAACAAAACAAAATATTAAACAATATTAATAATCTAATCCTTTATGTTATGATTCATTTAATGAATATCCATAACATAATCAGAGTGCCTTGAGATACAATAAAGATTATAACAAGACTGACAATGTAAAATAGTCAGCAAATTACAAAACAAGAAAAAAGGTGAAATGAAAACACATTCAATCAAGTTTCAAGGTGCTGAGAAGCAACAGTTTTACAACGGTAATTCTACCAACTACAAATGAGATAAAATAGCTGTTACAAAGTGCAATAAACAGTCCTGTAGGTTGTAAGCATTTAAATTAAACACCACAAGTGAGAATGACCTTATTTTCCTGGTGATGGCAGACTTACAGGAATTAAGTGACCAAGACATTACTCAATGACGACATGAAAATCAGTTCCACATGAATCCTTTTAAAAAAGATGGAAGAGGTCTGCAAGCTCCACACATTACCCATAACAGCTGTAAAAAAGACTATAACCATTTACTGTGTTTATGTGTTCTAGGTACTGTGCTAAGCATTTTACATACAGTATCTCAAGTAATTCTCATAACCACCCTGAAAGATAGGCATTAGGTTTATTCCCTCTTTTTATACGAAAATACAAAGGCTCAGAGAAGTTAAGCTGCCTGATGCTCTTACAGAATTGTCAGAACAAGGATTCAAACTGCAAGATCTTAATCATTAGGCTCCACATTAGACTGAACAAAGACCCAAAACCACAAACTTGTACAAACAGTTGGAAAGGTTGAGCAAAAAGATAGTATTTCTACAGTTGTGATGATCACATACATGATATAATCATAAATTGGAATACAATGGTTTTTCCAATATTGAGAGGAACTATTTCACATCTATGATGAAGTCTGGGAAGAGAAACCAGACATCTGGTTTAAAGCCAAATATGGAGGGTTCTCGCCTCATGTGGTTAGTGAAGGAGCACTGAGAAAAGTACATGACACCATGCACACTGATGAAAATATAGGATAACAAAAATCTGGGCTACGTCTCAGTCCATACTTCAGAAAGGTCCCTGATAAGGCAGAGATGCTCCTCATGCCTTGGCTCTCTTCCTTTCCATCTTTTCGGGACTAGTCCTAAAAGAACATATGATTATGGCCAAATGATTTGTACCAAAAATGTTTAACCAAAAGCACTAGATTTTCATGAAAGGATAATTATAGGCTTAATATACTAGATCCAATAACATTTTAAGAAACCAGTGAGAATTCTAGTATTTAACAAACCTATGTTTCTCTTTTGCTGAGACAATTCTCATTGCTGGATGTTAGGCAAACCTAGCCCTACCCACTAAATGCTGATAATTAATATCTTCCAGTCACCAAGATAATAAAAACTGTCCCCCTCCAATGCCCCCATCCTCACTTGGAGGGTGGGTATGGCTCTTGGTGATGGGTCACATATCCACTTGGATCCCAGTCTTTCTCAATCTCCTTTTCAAAATTTTTATAAAAAAGAATGCAGCCACAGAGACGAGTGGGCCCCAAAGCGCTCAGAATTTTAATATACAGTTGAAAATTTCAGGATAGGTCTAGATTCCAACCTCATCTCAAAGCCACCAAATTTCTTTTTGGTGGTAGAGTTCAGTTTCGGCTCGCCAGTTCCTCCTGCAACTTAACCACATGATAACACACTTATTTGACAGGTGTGAAGTCCAAAGCCAGCCAGAAATTTTAAGTGTAACTTAGTCTTACATATTCATCTTTTCTGAAATTGTGACTCTATTTGTATCAAATAATACTGCAAGTTTTAATCTGGCTTGTTACCTGGCATTGGCGTGACCAACTTTCGGGACTGCCTGAGACTGAGGGGGTTTTCTGAGATGTGGGGCTTTCACTGCTAAAACCAAGACAGTCTCAGGCAAACTGGGATGACTGGTCACCTGACCTGGTACTTGAATATTTGCTGAAAGGCAAATCTGATTCCACTGCATCTGTGACATTTCAACAATGAGAAATTAGTACAGCTCCAGATGTCATTTACTCAATTATCCTGTCATTTGACTCTCAAAAATCTGCATTTCTTTAAACAAAATCAGCAGTGTTCTCAATTTTCTTCCTCTATAGTTTTATATTCTCTATGTTCAGATGTCTGTGAGTAACTATAAGCAGGTGACACCATAATTTATACCTCCAGCTTAACCTCTCCTTTTGAGTTATAGACTCATATATCCAGTTGTCTACTGGACATCTTTACTTGAATATTTAACAGTATATCAGTTGTAATTATCCAAAAGATAGGTAGTGATTTATCTCCTGACATCTATTACTCTCTACGACTTCCCATGTTCAATTACTGGTACTTCTATCCACTTAGTTGCTCAAACCAAAACCTAGAAGTCATCCTGATTCTTTCCTTTCCTTTATACCCTACATCCAATTCCCCAGCAAGTCCTGTGTATTCTGCTTCAAAAAGAAATTCTAGATCCCTCTACTTCACCCCATCTCCACTGCTATCAAGCCTTCATTCAACAAATGTTTACTGAGTGCCTAAATATACCAGCACTATTCTCAAGAGGTAGCAACACAGAAAACAAAATAGACAAAAAGCCCTGCCCTTATGGAACATATCTAAACCACTACCATTTCTCATTTTGACTAACAGAATACACTTTCTAACTCATCTCCCTGCTTTATCCTGACACCATCCCAGATAATCCAAAATATCCTCTCTACAACTAGAGTAATCTTCAGAAATATTATTCTCTGCTGAAAACCTTCCAATGGCTTCCCATTTCATTTAAAGTCTAATTCTTTTTCACAGTCCTCAAAACCCCATGGCCTAGCCTCTGCCAGCCTCTGTATAGCTTTCTGTGCCAAAGCTACTCTTGCTAGAAGCCCCTCTGCACATGTGAATTCTTTTGCTTGCAATACTCTTACCAGAGAGCTTCAGGTACCTGAATTGCTGCTTGTCACTCAGGTCCCAGCTCAAATATTATCTCCTCAGAGGCCCTCTCTGACCACTCATTCTATGTGCCCCTCACCATTACAGTTGCTTTTTATTGTATTACCATGTCCTATTTTCTTCTCTGTACTCATCTTTATTATCATGTCTAACTTACTAGAATGCAAGCTCCATGGAGATGAGATCTATATCTACCTAGTTTACCAATATATCTTAAGAGCCTGGAATAAAATTTGGAGAAGCAGAGAGGCAGGAAGGAAATTGTATCCTATTGCAACTCTGTATGTCTCTAACAATTTCTACAGCCTTGTCAATTCTGGTTGCTACTGACTGAGTCTCCATAACCTGGTTCAACTTCTTTCAACATTCTATAAACTAGAAATGATTAGGCACATAAAGAAAATTTATGTGCTTAAAATTTTCTTTAAACATATAAAGAAAATTCACAATCTTGATAACTACTTTCATTGTGTCATAAAATTAAACTATGCCACAAGATTCCTCAAGATGGAAATACCAAACTTTTCTTTTGACCTAAAAACAAACAAAAAAAACCCACTGAGATTCTTTTCTCCTGTCACTGAAAAAAACCCCTATGACTCAGCTTTTCATTTCTTACTGGAATAGGGTAGTTGCACCCTATTAGTATTCATGTGTGCTCACAAAGCAGGTTTTCACTAAAAGTCTAGAGTGAGCGATAATTTGGTCCTTGGGTTGCATGTCTGACCTCCCAATTATAAAGCACTGAGACTTCTAAGAATTCTTTCCCCATGGGAGAGTTGTTATAGTTTACGGTGATTTCAAAGTATATTTATTCTGACTTTTAAATGTCTAATAGATGAAGAGATAACGAGTTATACAGATTTCCAATATCATTAATTAATAAAAAAAAAATCTTACTGAGGTAAGTATCAATCAACACAATAATGAATGCTTTGTACATGAATTGGGGAGGAAAAAAATGCTTGAACAGACTTACCTCTTCAAAGCCCATTTCAAATAAACATTCAACAGCTCCTCTGACGGGCAAGAGTCTAGTAGAAAAAGCTGTGTTTCCAATCCGGATAGATCTATACTTTTCATCATTAGGGTTTCTGATTAAAAAAAAAAAAAGTTTGATTATATATAACAATTTATATTTTCACAACACCTTTGTACTACTTTGCACATTTTATACGGCTATACTCCTACAAAGTAGGATAGATCCCAACTTTAAAGAAAGAAGAAACACCGTCTAGAAAAGTAGCCTCATTTTGTGATTCTTTCCTCAGTATACATTTACTACAACTTCACTGTTTAATTTCACAGCTGAAAATATTAATACTGCTGTAAGGAACTCCATGTGACATTTTAATCCTGTGTTGTTAAAACTAGAAACCTTTATGAGTTTTTAGGTTGCTAACAAAAAAGTCCATGTCAGCTCCAGGCAGGGGGCAGATTCTGCCTGTTTTGTATCGATGGATCTCAATCACCAGGAGTGCTGCCTGATGCACAAGTGGTGGCTAATAAATATTTGTAAAATGCATAAAAGAAATTAAGAAGCTATATAAAAATGTATCACAGTTCCTCAAAGACTTCTGACAAATACAAACCTAGGTATATGTTTACAGACACCTGATTTTCTTTCTTCCTTAGACAGATGATTGCATTTAATGTTAAGACCTGCTTCAAATTCAAGATATATTTTCGCCACAGCAAATATAGTAACAAAATTAAATAAAGATATAAATTTCTTTTACCATGATTAAGATTTTGAGTAATATACATTAGGTGAGACCAGCACATGAAAAGTTTTGAGACTTTAATAACTTTGATAAACCAGAAATCCTACAAAATGAACAAAAAATCCCAGAAAATATAAGGTAATCATAGTATTATATTCAAAAGAACTTCGTAACATAATTAAGAATGATAAGTTTATATCTGATACCAGCTCCTTTAAAATGGTGGTGGCTTCCATTAGTACTACATTAAGAAGGAATCGGAGGCTGTGTCAGGGATTCATAGGAAGGAGTGCTGAGGCCATCCACTTGGGGTATAGAATTGGGGGGTGGAGCTGAGGCTAAAGCTAGCAACTGATTAAGCAACTCTTTCAATTATACATGTTCTCTAGATATTCTTATATAAAAACAACCGTCCCCCCCCACAAAAAAAAGGAAATTTAATTGTGAAAATTTCAACAAATTTTACATTTATTTTCCATGAAGCAATTCCCTATTGCCAAAATGTCATAAAAACAATGGGGAGCATGGCATAGGAGACGCAATTAGCCCTAACGTAATGGTTAAGTGGAGAGCCAGAGGAGAGAAAGAGCAATCGGGGAGATCGTTTTATAAACTATATGAATGTCTAACCACTGTACTGTATACTTGAAACTAATAAAATTAAATTAAAAAAATAAGACAAAAAACCAATACCGATCTTTTTAAAACCTCTTTTCCTTAATTTCAAAACTCATACAAGTTTTTTACAGAATATTCAGACACAAAAATTCTAAAATACTCAAAATGTCCAAGATTGGTTGGTGCAAATCTACAGACTCTTTGATATCCATTCATGAGAAGTAAAGAAATTGAGAGTTTCTAGTAATTTTTATAACAATTTGATACTGCCATAAAACTTTCATTCTATTTTACAAAAGTTATAGGTCCAAAAAGATTGGAAATTAAAATAAAAAACATGGTTATTCACCACAGGTCATTTGAGAATCACTAATTAGTTGAGAAACACAAGGAAAAAGCTATACTCTACTCTTTTATTCTGTGTATTAAGTTTAAGAGCAGAGTTTCTCAATCTTGGCACTATTGACATGTGGGGCCTCTGTTGTGGTGGGGCTGTGGAGGCTTGCCTTGGGCACAGCACAATGTCCAGCATCCCTGGCTTCCAGCCACACTGTTATCATAACTGCGCCTTTCTTTCTTACCATTTCATCAGAAAACATTAAATTATAAAATAATCCTAAACTTGTCACAGCTAAATGAGGCATCTTTTCATTATAGTCAACACATTCCACAAGGTAATAAACACGTTAGCACCACCAGGTTAATATATATCCTACTGGTGCAAAACCTCTTGAGATATTTTAACATATTTTTTCCCTCAATAGCTTCCAGATTTCTATATGATCAAAGTCTTTCACTAGGCTTAATTTTCCAGTTTTTCTTCTCTCTTTCACCACTGTTCTGATATAGCTTATTATTTTGATATATGCTTCAAAGTAACTGTAGATACAAAGCTTCTCTGTATAATTTAGATTTTCCTCGTTAGTTTTTAGTGAGCAATTTTCTCTTTTTACAACATCAATGGACCTCATATATCATTTATCTGTTTTTTTCTAACTAAAAGCATATTGCAAACAAACAAAAATTACACTAATGTCCAGCTCCCCAAATCCTATCTTCCACTTTTTAAATATACTGAGTAGACCAGCCATGGTCTTCAGCACAGACTGATACTGAAAGTCCACCCCTGAAGCCCTTAAAGACTTAGGGAACTTGGCTACAAGGCCACCAGACCTCAAATACATCAGATCCCATTTCTTCCCTTGGGAAAGTGTCACATGAAACACCTTCTGAATCTCTAGCTTTACAGCATTACCTCAGGGTGTCCACTATCCTTGAGCTCATTACCACTCTCCTTACCGTGCAGTGTCTAAAGCATCCCCAAGAGTCACTTTTATTTTTGCTTAATCTTCTACTAACTTAATTTTCTCAGATATTTTTTGGTATAACTCTTTGAGGTTTTTTTTTTTTTTTTCTCTGTTGACCATTAACAATTTCTACAATTTGTAACATTTATCCTACTTGTTAGCAATTATTTTGCACTTTCAAATGAGATTTTTGTTTATTTGTTGGATGATGATGTGGAATGAATGGAGTCTTGAAAAGGCACAAATTTCCTGTTCCTCTCTCAGCCACCATTTTGAACATATTCTGGTGTCTTCCGAGTTATCTTATCCCCAGGTATCTACCAAATTGTTTAACTTATGAAAAATGAGTCTTCATCTTTACAACTGAATGGTAGGGAAAAGTCATGCTTATCTACTTATATCTACTATATTTCTAAGATTTTAAGACATGTTAACACTAGGCTGCCCACTGAGGTCATAGTATCTTAGAAAAAATTTTATGTTTTATTTCAAAATTTCAAGAACACTGAGAATTAAATATATTTTATCGTTTCTTCCTCTTTAGAATGCCTAATTCCAGAAAAGGTCAACATAAATGGAAACTTAGTTCGTGAATACATCCTATAATCTTGAATTTTTTGTTACTAATCACAAAAGTTGCTTTGTAGGTCATTTTAAAAATTGTTTCTAGTCCTTCTGAAAATTTGTTATTCTGAAATACATGTAAATTTTTCAAAAACATCTGCCTTTAGAACCATCTAGGAACCATCTCTGGCTCTACGTCTACCATGGTCTATAGGTGACAAGGGAAACATACACATAATCTAGCTTAACATGAAAAACTGAAAAATAACTATGGATAACATATGTGCCAGATCCTTTATTTTTCTTTTGCAACAATTATATAATGTAGGTATTTTTCTTTCCTTTTAAAAATGAGGAAACTGAAGCCCAGAGAGTTTACATAAATTACCTATAATCACACTTTAAAGAAATGGTTGACTGGGATTTAAATCCACTAGTCTGATTGCAAAACTCACAGTCTCTACCATACAAGATCCCAACGAATGCACCGATCCTCAGTTACCTCTCCTCTCTCAATTTCTCCAGGTAATAGTAAACTAGATTAGAAATCTGAAGTTATTTTGGTTGTCTCCTCCCATTACTAACTAGTTCTATTCTTTGTAGTCATCAAGAATTGCCAATCCCTGCCTATATATATATATACACATATATATATGTATATATATATGTGTGTGTGTGTGTGTGTGTGTGTGTGTATATATACTCTATTCTATCTGCACTTATGTTTATGATTACTGCAATAGCTTCACAAATGAAATCAATGCCTTGTGTTTTCTTACATCATTATTCTACGTGAAGCTCTTTTATGTGCTTGTCTTTCAGTCTAGAAACTATGGTCACTTTCTCTTGCCTATCAAATGGCTTTTGTTTGCCTATGTCAAATATATGCTCTCTGCTACTCCATTAACTGAACTCATCAAAACTCTGTTCCAAAACAGCTCCAAGATAAGTCCCTCACTATTTCCTCACATAAAAGTGTAATTAAATGCTATATTGGAATTGTTCTATAGATTTTATGCTGTGACTATTTTTCATACCTGTGTCCTTCTCCCAAACATGCTTATTTTCTTTGAAAGCAAAAATCATTTTCCATTCTTGGCCCTTCCCAATCATATTCAGTACCATTTGTAACCAAAAATTGCATGCACTTTACAAAGGAAATTAGTGGAAAATCAAAAATTTTTAGAAGACTGAATAAAACAAATCATCTAAGGAACCCATGTGGAATCTCAGTGAAACTATTACAGACTTTTGAGAAAACAGACATTATTGAAGATGGCTTATCTTTATTTAGAAGTCAATGAACTGAAAAAAGGTAAAAGGTTCAAATCATCCATGGTACACTGTGCATACAAATTAGCATTATTTTAGTCTGTAATTTAATTAGCTTTACGACTTAGTCGAGGAATAGGATAGACATCATCCAAATTAGAAATTTAACTTAACTAGCCGTATTATTTTCATTTGTGTGTAGTGACAAGTATCCCTGCTTAAAAAAAAAAAAAAAACTGCCAATGAAATTCTCATTTCAGCTCTCATTTCGTAAAATACTATGTGAGAATCTAGGTTCACTGTGTCCCCTCAGCCCCTGGTGCTTGCTCTTCTCAGTGGTGGGTATATTGGCATGAAGTCTAAAAGGAAATTCCTCTCAGTTTCAGATTATAGATTTCATGTGACCCAGTTTTAGAGACATTAGTTACAAGTGCAGTGTTTTAACTCATGGCAGTTATAATAGCACTCATATAGGTGACATGAATGATGTAAAAGTAAACTGAAGGAAAAACATAGTGAGCCCTTATTATGTGCCAGACGGTACAAGGGATGCAGCATGTACACTTTACACTTTACCCTGAAGTAGGAGCAAGGAATACATGACATCTCTTATACTGTCCCTTATCTCTACCACTAATAGATTTCTCAAAACAGCAAAAGGAACAGAAAACCTCAGTGTTCTCTACTCTCAAATAAGTTAGACTAGCAGATCTGTAATGCAGTGTGGCTAGAAATAAAGAAGCAATCTGCAGCTTTTCGGTTAAGAGGTTAGCAAGTCACTGGACTTGGAAGGAGGAGGAACGGTGGTTTTTTCCCCCCTGATGCCTGAAGAAGTTTAAAATCTAAGAATAGGAGGGCAGCGACTACTATTTAAGACAAAATAAAAAGAGTTTTTCATACCATCTCCAATTAATGAGTTCCAAACTCCTAATTCCCTGCATAAACACTTTTTAAGATCAGAAAAACAAGCCATGGTAAAGACTGTAACATGACCTTACGATATGCCAAGTTTCTTCTATGAGTTTGGTAAACATTCATAATGATAATTATGACGCGAAAATCATTATTTATATGCAAAGGATTTCCTTTCTCAAAACACCCTGATCTTAGCATTTTTGGTTTCACTGGATTGAAAGCAGAAGTGAATCTACATTCAAAAAAGGCCACCTCCCTTTTTTGAATAGTGGGTGTTTAAATAGTTTGGTGGCTTTCCAGGTGGGAGGTTCCATGCGATGGGCTCTTGAGAACTCAGCCTGTGAATTCATTTATCCACTGGCATCCTTCTGCTCTTAGGAGCTGTCAGACCTCTTAGGATGATGAACATGAGTTGAGAAGGTGTCACAGAGGAGGAGGCGGTTCCCTACATAGGTCACAATTGTGTAACTGTGTAAAGTATACATGCTGCATCCCTTGTAACGTCCTGGCACATAATAAGGGCTCACTATGTTTTTCCTTTACTTTTAAATCATTCGTGTTACTTATAGGAATGCTATTATAACTGCCATGAGTTAAAACATTGCACTTGTAACTAATGTCTCTAAAACTGGGTCACATGAAATCTATAATCTGAAACTGAGAGGAATTTCCTTTTAGACTTCATGCCAATATACCCACCACTGAGAAGAGCAAGCACCAGGGGCTGAGGGGACCCAGAGAACCTAGATAATCATAGCGACCTGATAAATGAGGTATCATTCTAAAGCACCTGGAACTTGGTTAACCTCAGTTCCATTTCTGTCCCCCATACATCATATGCCTCTCCTTAAGACACCACAAGATTTGATCTAAGACTTGACGCGATAATGATTCAAAATGAATAATCAAACTTGCCTCCCAATTGCCAAAATGTATACGATCCCTGAGAGATCTAGAATTGTACTTTTGCTCACAGGAGAATAAAACAAATGACTCTTATCCAAAGTGATTAGCTTCACTAATTTTTATGTAAAGGGTCGTTTTGAAAGTAGAATTCAGGTGTTAATATCACAATTGTAACTTTAAAGCAATAGTTCACAACGCTGCAATCAACAAAAAACGGGCAGAAAAAGACCATAAAAAGGTTAAAAACCCATCACTTCAGTATTATACTTATTAGGATATTCGCAAAATATTAGGAAGGAAACATTTTCAGTGACTAACTTCTGATAAACATATGGAAATTTATGGCACCCCGTTCTGTAAAATCCACGCAATGGTAAAGAAGGGCTGTTACAGTTTAGGTGCCGTCACGAAAGACAGTTAAAACCACATCAGAGGTCAGTGTTTGGGGGTACGCCTTCCTAGCTCCCTCTCCCTGCCCTACCCGCGGGACGAGCGATTCTCCCCGGCGCGGCCCGACATCAGGTGCCAAGTCACCCGTGCAAAGAAACTTCCTCTTCGCAGCCGGGGGTAGGGCCTGGCTGGGGCTGGGGGGCTCGAGGCCCCGGGCCCGCGGGCTCGCACACCCGGCCAGAGTCAGGCCCAGGGCCCTGCTCCTTCTGCCCTCACCACCCTCCGGGCCCCGGCCGGCCAAGAACCGCGCCCCACCCGTCCCTGTACGGCGGCCCGACCCCGCAGCCCCGCACCTCAGGATGTTGTCCGCGTAGGTGAGCAACAACTTGGACGCCTCCAGAAAGGTCTCCGGAGTGTTCTGGCAGAGCTCGGCCACGGCGGGCGACGCGGGGTCGGAGGAGCTGCCCAGCGCCGCTGCCGCCATGCCTGAGCGCCCGCGCCCGCGCCCGACACCGC
>NW_006431210.1:1844633-1863059 GCF_000325575.1 Pteropus alecto
GGCGGGTCTTGGTCCGCAGGGCAGGGGCTTGACCCGGAAGGAGGGGGCGGAGACCTAACGGGAGGGGCGGAGAGCCTGGGCGGAGAGGCAGGGGCCTGGTTGTTCCGGCCCGCGGGCAGGGACCAGAAGGGGCCGCAGGGTTTTGTAGGACTGGCGGGGTATCGTGGTCAGCGTCAGGGTGGAGGTTTGGGGGAGTAGGTGGGAGCTTTGGTCGAGAGGACTGGGGGCTCCGGCCAGGAGGGGCAGGGCTAGCGGGTGCTGTTCTGTGCTGGCCGGTGGGTCGCAGAAACTCGGGTTCCTCCCCACCTCGATTGATCCAGCCACGGAGGTGGGGAAACCACCTCCAAGCATCCTTTTCCCTCACATAAAACAATCTTACAGCTTTCTTCTCGGAGATTGTCAGGTCCTCCTAGATAGATGTGATGAAAGCCCCCACCTCTGTGATGAAAGACCCAGAAGGAAGGAGCAACAAACGTTCAAAAACAATCGCGTGACTGTAAACTCTGCTGGGAATCCGGGGTATGGATGCTCTTTAAAATTAGATGATTGAAAATTTCTTGCTTAAGTCTCAGCTCAAATAGTATGATGCCTCTGTAAAGAGCTTGCAATGTAGTTTTTAGTGGTCTCGATTCAAACCGCAGGTTGCAGTGTGTTTGGTGGTCTCGATTTACCTTGTGGTGACCAGCATAAAACATACGCAATAAGGTCAAAATAGAATGAGTGGCGAGGCAGAAAAGACAAGAAAAATGTACATTCCATATAATAAAGTAAGTATTATTTTGTAACTTCTGTGGGTAGTTTATGGGATCGGTGTCCTTTATTCCTTTTAGAAGATGAATCTTAACATCTATAATCCATCCTCTGTCCTTACCATGCCCTTGAAACTGTACTTTACCAATAGCTTCCTTCTTTGCAGAAATTCATTTCCAAACCTCAATAAATATTTTTCTTAACCTTATATTCTTAAGATATTTGCCTAAGTAACCGTTCTTGATGCTTTATCTTTTGTTTGCTTTTAACATTTTAAATTTTCTTCAACTATCTATGAGCAAGACCCTGAGCTATCCCATTTACTTTAATTACCATTCATCTACCAGATATTTGTGAGTTTTTAATATGTAGGTTTTTGGACCAGTTTCCAAGAACAGTGTGTTAAACTGATTGTATGTTCTTAGTTGCTATAACTAAAAATTTCAGCGACTTAACACAAGAAGTCTTTTTTGCTCATGTAAGTTTAATAATGCAGGTGTCATTAGTCAGTGGGCAGCTTTCCTCTGTGTAATGATCCAGGAACCCAGCTCCTTCCATCCCATAGAATAGAGGTTAACAAACATTTTCTCTAAAGGGCCAAATAGTAAATGTTCAAGGCTTTGTGGCCACAGGGTGTCTGTTTCAACTATTTAACTCTGCTCCTGCTATTGTAGTTCTATAGACTATTTTAAAATGTATGGGCCTGGCTATGACACTTTATTTACAAAAACAGGTAGCCTGCTGGATTGGGCTTATAGTTTGCGAACTTTTGCCATAGAGAGATTCAAAGAGACTTCTCTATTTAGTTAATGGTTGGGGAAAAAGAAGACATACCTGCTTCTTAACCATATGAACCCAGAAATGATATACAGCATTTTCTCCACCTCATCATTCGCAAAAATGAAGGCCCATCTAGGTAAAAGGAGGGGAGACTGGGAAATGTAGTCTCTGGCTAGACAGGCGACACCCACCACTCTATAAATGATGGAAGGTGGGGAGACGGGTTATAACTAGCTGTTTCTACCACAAATTGTATTTCCCTTAATTTGAGTTTCTTTTTTCCATTAGCACATTTAGTTATCCTTATAATAATTGTGTAAGGTTATTGTATACTACACAATAATTATTTACTATATTTTTTAAAGCAACAAAACTTTTTTTTCAAATAAAATCTTAGGAAAACCAGTGTACACAAAACACCAAAATGGTGGTACTCTAGAATCGAAGCAGGTAGGGATGTGTGTGTGTGTGTGTGTGTGTGTGTGTACGCGCGCACGCGTGCATGGGAGGGACAGAAGGCCATCAGCTCAGCCTTTTCCTTGACAGTGGTACCTTTGTGAGGAATATGTAACCACAGTGTGAAAACCAGTGCCATGTAGTAAATACTGTGATAATGTACAGTCCATGAAATCATAGAAATTATCATTTCAGAGATAATTCAGTATGTTATTATTTTAAATCATCTGAACTTTAGATCATTCCCAATTACTCTTTACTAATACTTCTGTTAAAATTCTTGAATAACTACACTCTCTCTTGGATACCACCATTTATGAAGCTATTAAGAGAATTTATTACAAGGGACTTTGACTTATTCTTTTCCCCATTTGCTGCTTCCACTCGAGTCAAGTTGAAAATATTTTGATTTTTCAGTTTTCCTTTACAACTAAAATTGGAAATATTAATCTCTTTATACCTACCATTGCTTCCAACAACTAAAGGATGTTCTAGTATTAAATCAACTTTGAACTTCCATTCTTTTACTTTTTTTTGCTCCAAAATAATTTTTTTTTTAAGGATTCTAGCTTTATTAAGCACACCGTCTTTAGACTTGACACATGGTGGCACTATTCTTAAATGGAACAGAAAAAAATAACCCATTAATATTTCCCCAGGATCGGTTTTCTCAAAAAAAAAGAAAATGCTGGCCTCAATAAAGATCATCAGCAAGGAGAGGGATTAAAGCCTTTCAGGAATTGATATGGTGATTCGCTAATGCATGATTGTGTTGAGTAATTAACCACCAACTATTAAGCACCTGTTGTGTGCAAAGCAGTTGGAGATAGTTGACATAAAAGACTTTTAATCTTGTAGGAAAGACAAAACTAATGATCATACCTTACGTACAGATAGCCCTTTAGTTGATGAAACAAAAATTTATTGTGAAAAGAAAAAGAGTTATTTGGTAAGAAATGCACAAAGTCGTGCATGTATATGAGCCAGTATAAGGGTATATATTTATTCATTCGTTCCACAATTCATCCATTCACTATTTATGAGGTGGCTACCAAATGCCAAGCACTGTAGTAGGCACTATGAAACAGTGAAGGAGGTCAGGACAGGCCCAGTTTCATGCAAGTCATAATAAGTTTACCGCAGGGCTTAGACCAGTAGCAGCAGTATCACCAGGGAACTTGTCAGAAAGACAGATTCTCAAGCCCCATCTTTAAAGGTGAGGCCCAACAATCTGTGTAGCAACAAGCCCTTCAGGTGATTTTGATGCAAAGTTTGAGAACTAGTTTTCTGGAAGGAAAATTTTACTATGGGCTAAAGTTTAATGGAAGAGTTTGAATAGTACCCTTAAATTTGGGGATTAAAGAGGTGAGCGAGAGGGAGGACTTCCTAGCTATTGGAGAACCCCCACACTTAGTCAGGGACATCCTAGCAATGTTTTGTCAACATATCCAGAGGGTGTTACCTTGGGCACACAATCCACAACAACATAGGGAACAACAAAATACTACCAGGCTACAGGCTATAACGACTAAGACAGCTATTGTCCATCGCCAGGGAGGACCCCAAGGAATTCTATCAAGCTATTAAGGGGTCTTTTCTCAGGGCATGGATGGCTTGGACTTTAGCATCCATTTTGGGAGAGCTGTCTGTACCTGCTTAGCATGATCAGGAATGTAGACATAGCATTCTACATGGAGTATGGCACAGGTGCGTCCCTGGGTAGCAGTTAGGTCAAGGGCTATGTGGTTTTGTGGAACTACTTTCCACATTTGTGTAGTTTCATCCATCAAAAGGGTTTTGGCTTGATGCATAGCATTCAATGCCTGTGTGGTGTGCTGGGCTAAGGCTTCAACCGGTAATTTTACATTTATGGATTCTGTCCCTGGAATGAATAATGCCAGGGAGTAGTACCATCATGTTGCCCATTTCTGCAGGTGCCAGTAGTGACATATGGGATCCCAATTATGGGGCAACTGGATAATATGCATCCAGCTAAATATGGACATCCCCAGGTACAACCGCCGGTCCAGTCAGTGGGCAAGTGTTCCCTGTTGCCAGCCCGGGTGAAATGATAGGCACCCCATGATATGGTTAAGCACAGATCTTGTTCTATGTAGTGAGGGGACTGCTCCTGCAATTCCATGTTTTCCCACTAGCTATCCCCACCCATTGGAAATGGCATACCTATAAGGGGTGGGGAATTGTGATGGTTGTGGCAGAGTAATGTTTTTGTGGCCCGTTGCTGCTGGTCCCATTCAGGGGTGGGGTTCCAGGTACGTGGCCACTTCATTTTTAGCCGTAGCTAGAGTAATATGCTGCAGCAGTCCCTTGGCCACCTCCATGTATATACCCAGTATATACCCGGTAATGCAAAACATTGTGGACAGCAGCAAATACATGAGCCCAGGATCGGGCACTGTTCCCTGTTGCCAGCCCAGGTGAAAGGATAGAGCAAACAAACAAATTGACCATTTGGGGCAAGTGCTGTCCTTCTGGGAGGACACAGGCCACTTGACTGTCTTGAGATAAAAGGGCAGCCGGGAGACGGGTTGCCCCTGGCCTGTGATACCAAATAGTTTCTCCAAGGGGAGCAGGCCAGGGTATTTTCATCGGAGTTACAGTATAGAGAGGAATGGGCCACAGGCTAAGGAAAAATTTCCCATTAACAGCAAACACTCAGCAGTCATCGGGAGTGACATTCTAAGAGCATGGGCCAAACACAAATCCAGGGTTCTAGCTGCAACCCATTGTGTAAGCCCTGCCTCCAGGCCTCCATTAGGGCTTCTCAAGGCTCTTGTGTTACCTGTATAGTCTAAGGCCATGACCAGGTGGACTGTTTACCTGCTGCCAAAGGTTTTGGGGCTGGCAAGAGCAAAGCTCCCTGGTAGGCCTGGGCAAAAGCTGTTTAGCAGCAGTGCTCAGGCACACCTTGATAGCCTGAGGCAAGTCCATCATTACCCTGTCAAGCGGGGACAACCCTGTTCGTGAGGCTGCTCATTCAGAAGGCGTATAGCCTGTGGGAAGTTAGTGTACCAATGGCTCCAGCCTAGGCCCAAGGCTCAGTTTGTCTTTCAACAAGCTGTTGAATTATTCTATCATTCTAGCTGCCTGTGGACAATAAGGGACATATAACTGTCATTGCATGTCTTTGGTGCAGGCCCAGGCTTGCACTTCTTGTCCTGTAAAATGAGTGCCTCTATCACTAGTGATTAATAAAGGCCAGCCATAGGTGGCCGCGAGGTGTTTTAACACTGTCATGATATAGCGTTGATCAGCAGTTGCCACCATCCACGCAAACCTTAGACTGGTGGTTGTGTCCACACCCGTGAACACATAGCGGTGACCCCAGTCTGTGGGCAAAGGTTCTATGTGTCTACTTGCCATTCCTGGAGTGGCTTAGTCCTGCAGGGCACCACCCCCGGGGTACTTTTTTCCTGTTGTCTTTCTGGGTGCTGCTCAGCACACCAGGGGCATTGTGACAATGGCAACTTGTGCTTGTGCCCAGGTCAATGATAGCCCCCATCGCTTTGCTACCTGTTCCATGGTATGGGGCCCTACATGTCCCAGTTTTTGGTGGAGCCAGGGGCCAATGTTCACCAGAATTGGCAGTATACAGGAGGAGCGGATTCGTGCCAGTGTATCTGTTGCATCATTGCCCAGAGCCTATAATGGCCAATGGCCAGGGACATGGTATATAGTAGCCCCTTGTTAAAGGCCCTGCTTCCAGAGGTCTTCCCATAACTCTGTCCCTATAAGAAGCAGTGGCCTATCATCCATTCTTGGGCAGCCCACCAGGGCAGCCACAGAGTTAGACCTTGATACATGGCCCAACTATTGGTGCAGACGTGCACTGGGCCAGTTTCCTTTATGAGGACCCACCATATAGTGTGGAGCTCGGCCCATTGGCTGGATTGGCCAGCGCCAGTTTCATGACTGCAATGTTACGGCAGCCCACATAGGGGGCTGCCTGTGGCACAAGCTGTCTCTGTGCCAGGCATCCTCAGGGATGGGAACCCAACCCTCTTTATAGGGACTGGTACATCTGTTTTAGCAGGCTCTGCCAGGAGCTCTGCTTGAAACTGTACTGGTCTCAATAGGGAGTACAGTTGACTTGACAGAGGGCTTGCGGAGAACCGTGTGCCCCTCACTTGGTCAGCAATTCTCGTGAAGAGAGTCTTCACCCAGGACTGCAGTCACCCCTTCACGGGATATGCGGACTGCATGGTTATGGGATTAGGACCAGTGATGGCCTCGTTGGCCAGAAGGGCTACATATATGGCAGCCAGTTGCTTCTCAATCAGAGAGTACCATGTTTCTGTGCCTTTCCATACCTGGGACCTGAAGCATATCGGCACTTTCCAGGAACCTTGCTTTTGCTACAAGCTCTATCCAAATCCTGCATTATCTACCTGCACCATGAGCAGAAATGGGAGGGCTGGATCTACTATGTGTAGAGTTTGGGCTTGTGCTACAGCTTGTTTTGCAGCCTTAAAGTCCTCTTCTATCTTGGGGGTCCAATCCCACTGGGTACCCGTTGCATTAGACAGTGCAGGTGTCGCATCAAGAATGCCAAACGGGGAATGAACATTCTCCAAAACTCCAGCAGTCCCAAATAGGTTTGGAACTGCTTCATAGTTTCAGGTTGGGGATATGCCTGCCTGTATCTTATCAATCACCGCCTCTGGCATTATTTTCGTTTTACCCTACCAGACAACTCCCAAGAATCTGACCTTGTCCTTGTTGACGGCCCAATCCCAATCAGCGAGAGCTCCTCGCAGGCTGCTTGCTGCTGCTTCCAGTTCTGTAAGAGAATCAGGTTAGCATTATGTCATCAATATGATACAAGTGTAATGCAGGTGATCGTTTCCATGTGGCTAAATCTTGAGCCACAAGACCATGACACAGGGGAGGGCTGTGCAGATAGCCCTGGGGAAGGACGAGGAATATCCACTGCTGTCCTTCCTAGGTGAAGGCGAACTGTTCTTGGTTTTATGGAGCTATGACAATAGAGAAGGCATTTGTCAAATCCACCACGTAATGGTATCATCCAAGTTCATGTGACAAACTGTCCATAATGTCCGTGACGTTCGGTGCGGCAGCTTGTAGGGGTGGTGTAACCTTTTTAAACTCCCGATAGTCAACTGTCCTGTGCCAGGAGCTGTCAGGCTTCCACACTGGCCACATGGGGGAGTTATATGGGCTATGAGTGGGACAAATGACACCAGCTTCTTCCACCTTCAGAATAATGCGACCTATTTCCTCATGGCCACCAGGCAAGCGATATTGTTTTGTGTTCACTACCCAGGTAGCTTGGGGCAAAACCAATGGGGCATGGTGTGGATATCCCCACATAATAGTCTTCACCATCTGGATGCGAAGGCGGAATTCACCAGCAGTGGTATTCACAGACCTCTTAAGACATCATTTCCCAAAATGTACTCTGGTACGGGGGATATGTATGTCTGGTATGTCTGAGGAGGCAATCTGCTAATACTCAGTGTCACATGGACCTGCTGCACGCGAATGATTTGACCCCCATAGCCTTCTATGGTTGCACTGGGTCCGGATTCCTGTAAAGTAGGGTGCTGTCGGCACCTGTGTCCATGAGGGCTAATACCCTTTGTACATTGCGGGGGGACCAATGTATAGTCAGTTCCAGATGCGGCCTCAGGTCAACTGACTCCCCCGCCAACCAGGTGCCCTGAGCAGACCCCTAATCAGGGAGGTAATCGGCCAGCCATACCTTACGGGTTGCAGCTTTCCTGGGAATAGGGGTGAATTGCTGGTCAGGGTGCAACTGATTCCAAAATGCTAGCAGCACTTCATTAGCTTGCTGCTCAATCTTTTCTGGGGCTACCCTGTCACAAGGAGATCAAACCACATCTGTTCGCAGCTCATCTTCATGGTTGGATAGGTTGGGGATTCTTCTGTCTCCCCTTTTTTGGTCACGCTTTTGTCTGCACATTGGCCGGTTTGGGAGCACGGAGGGCAGTAGAGCATGCACTTGGGTGGTACACTCGTATGTTTCACTTCCACGTCCCCCAACCTAGCCATGGCATACGTTACCTCGTAGATTTGTCTATCCATGTAAGGGGCCAGCAGTCCAGCCATAGTACCAAAAGTCCTGGCAGGGCCAGAAATTAAAATTAGGTCCTTCACATGGGTTATAAATATCTCTTCATCAGGACTATTATACTGGGCATAAAACATCATCTGTTGCATGCCCATTTCCCGAATTATCTGGACCAGATCTAAGTACGTAGCCCACTTGCTCACCGTCTCTGGCAGCTCCTGAGAGTCGGCCCATACCGTCTGTGTGGCAGATGTGAGCCAATTAATCAGGGAATGGTTACCAGTGTCCCATGCTGTATGCGCCACATTCTGGAGGTGCTGTCGTAGGGATGGTATTACAGTTATGGAGGCCAGCCGAGCCATCTCTTCAGGAGATAATTCAGTTACTTCAGCCCCGTCATCCCACAGCCACAGCAGCCACCTTGGAACCATTTCCCCGGCTATCTGCCATACCTGCTTCATCAGGTCCTAGAGTTTGGCAGGGCTGTATTGGATCACGGTGGTATGCTTTTTAGCCTGGGGGGCACTGCCAGCTTGTTTCCCAGGGGCCAACAGCTGTTCCACATCAACCTGCTGCCATAACACTGGCTGCACTGGCTGTACTTGCTGCAGTGTCACCCGTGGGCTCCCAGGCTGGGACGATGGCAGTGACCTGTCAGGGCCCTGTAGTATGCGTTTTGTTGCCACCAGCCGTCGTTCTAGTGCTTCTTCCTGACATTGCAGTTGCTGCACCCGCTGAGCCTGGTCCTGAACCTCCAGGCTGGCCTGCTGCAGCACCGCCAGGAACATCCAAGCCACCTGACCTGCTGCCACCCGGTGAGTGGCCGGGACATTCGGCTCCAGCATCTCCGGGGCTTTCTGGACGTCCTCCGGACACAACTTCACTCCATCCCAATCCTCCGGTGGCGTCCATGTAGCCAGATATGTGGCCAAGGGATACCACAGGGAGGTGGGGGGCCACATGTCCTCCACCTGGGGACCGTCCGGAGCACTAGGGGTTGTACTCACTTCATCCTGCCGCAGATGCCAAGTGTCAACGCCAAGCTGATCGAGAAGGGGTTTCGGTGGTGAGATGCCCAATTGCAAAAACACACATGGAGCCGACAAGAGAATCGGACTGCAAGCCAAGCCAAAAAACCTTTATTGCGGGGGCTGAATGAGCTTATATGTGCCAGAGAACAACAGTGGCATTCCGTAGTGGCACAATAGTGGCATGTGTAGTACAGCAAGCTGAGTCATTCTTACATAAGCTAGTCACAGGTGCACTACTGTGTTTAATGTAACATGCCAGGTCTGGGGGTCATATCCTTAGCCGTGAGCTTGGATCAGGGCCAGGCCTGGGGCCCATACAAACATTTACTCATTTTCAAGATGTAGCTCAAAGGATCATTTTTTTGAAGCCTTTTCTGACTTTGGAAGGTAGCACTGACCTACTTGTCTCCTTTGTATTATTACATTATTTTCTTCCATGGTAGCACCTGTTTCAGTAGTTTACACATTTCCTTGGCTGTCTCCCTCTACTAGACTATGAACTTCTTGAAATCAAGAACCATGTCTTACTCATTTTTGTATGCCAACTTCTAACACAAGGTGGGAGGAAGATTAATGTTGAAGAAAAGAAAGTACAAGCAAAGATACACAGATTAAAAAGCTGAAGTCAATCCAGAGATAGTGAGATCAGTTTTGCTGGGTAGAAATCTATTTAATAGAGAATGGGAGCTGTATCTGGAAAGACAGTTTGGAATCAGTATACAAAAATTTAAGTAAACCTAAGAAATCTGAAAGAGGCTAAAGTAAGTGCAGTGCTTTTGAAGATTTCGATGCAAGAAAACACCACGGTATTCTAGTGAGGAATATGGTACTAAACCATAGAAAGCTATTAAAATATAAAAGTCCCTACAGCTTTCTAAAATAAAGGCAATCGGATGTGGAAATAAAAATGACTTTTTGTAGTTTTATATTTCAACAAGATTTTAATTGATTCGTCGTCACTTCTTATCCAAAATAGTTTTGTGATACTATCAAAGAAATAAAAATAGCACCTTAAAACTGTTTCATATGAGTTTGGCTTCAAGAAAATATTGTAGGTCTTTTCACACTGATTTTAAAATATTATATAACAGTGAAAAGAGAGAGCAAGTTTGAGTGCTTATCAAGTTTTCTAGAACTGAGAAAGAAGAGCACTTTACTTGGAATCAATCACTTCAACAGATATTGCCCAGAAAGAAACAGCATGGCTGGGAGGTTCAGATGCAGATTACACAGTCAATCCCTTATCTAAAGAAAAAAAAAAAAAAGGGTCTATGGCCATGCCACTCTGAACAAGCCCAATCTCATCTAATCTCAGAAGCTAAGCAGGGTCAGGCCTGGTTAAAATGGCATGTGAGCAATAGATGGTCATCTATAGATGCTTTTTTAAAAAGATATTTTCATGTTATACTTTCTCGTCATAGAGTCACAGCCAGCTCTGAGCAAATAACGTTGTTGAATTTTTCGGACACTAAAGAATAAATGTCTACATTCCTCTCTGTTGTCTTCATTCCTCAGACATTGGGTATATTTTGAGCACTGCAGTTTCAGCAACGATTTTTAAAAACTAAAAATAACTGTGTTACAAAAGCATTACTTATAGAAAATAGTCAAGAAGGCTAAGCAACAAATAAGGGGGCGGGAGTAACATCACAGTCATTGTACATCCTTGCAGACCTTACAAAACTCTCTAAAAGGATATACATTTTTTTGGTAACTTGTATCTCCTAACGTAGTTTCAACATCTTTTATTAATATATAGCTATTTTAAATGAATGCACAGCATTTAGATGCACCCACACAATACACAACCAATTTCCTGGTGCTGGGCATTTTGGCTAGTTCTATATCACTATTATAAAATAACTCTGGGAGGTACAGTAGTAACTTTGAGATTACTACTCAAAGTAATAATTTTTTTCCTACGATTCCAGGCGAACATGATGGTGTCCCTTCTCCCACAACAGGGGACTATGTAGACATTATCATTACAAAAAAAAAATAATAATTCTCGTTCTGATGGACAAAAAATGCTATTTCATCGCGTTAAGTGTACACTTTTGATTATCTTCCACTCACTGAGGTTGCGGGACAAGAGTTTCTGCGAGCAAACTCGGAACTGTCTCCACCTCCTACTGTCCAACCTCCCCCAAGGTGACGCGGAGGAAGGACGTACGGCCGAAGCAGGCTAGGACGTAATGCGTACAGCTGCGCGCGCATGTGCGGACGTGCGTGTGCGCGTGCGCACGAGAGCATTGTCGGCGAAGTCGGCGGCTGCGCGAGTGGCTAGAGACCCGGCAAAGGTATCTGCTGCCCGCTGCTCTTGTTCTTCCGCCCCTCCAACGGTATATCGGGTCGGTAATAGAGAGGGGAGTCTGATGACCTGGGGCCTGATTTCTTTTCCTGTCGCCACACTACACTTTCTTTGGGAGTATGTGGTGGTGCTCGAGAGGCGGTGCAGAGTATTGGCCACACCCCCTATTGCCCGCCCTTGACCTTCGTCGTCCCTGAAACCCTGATTACTTTTTTTTGTTGGAAAAGGTATGAAAATTGCCGATTACCTTTTGAAGAGCAATAAAGTCCACTTACTCCTACCTCAAAGAATAATTGGCTTTGAAATGTATTTTGTGGCACTGCCACCAGAAACACTGTTTAGAATAAGGCCTCAGTAATCCTGAACAAGGAGGCTTCCTGCATCCCATGTGAGGATTGGAGTGCCTTTATTTTTTTCATTGTGTAATTCTGTTTTGGTGAATTGAATGAATCTTCATTTAACCTCTTTATCTTGGAATGTTTGAGGGTAGTACAGCCTAAAAAGGAAGTTAAGTCCAAACAGGCGGTCTGATGTTAAGTATAAATTTGTAACATTATTTTTCATGTGCTCATTAACAGCTCACACCAAGCACCTGAAAGAACACCTTGGATATTATTTCTTAGGCCTTTAACCTATTTAAACAACAGTGAGTACCTTCTGGGCTATTGCTGTCACAGGAGTGTTTCTGATCATCAGCATCTCAACCATGTTTTCAAACGCCTTGCAGAATATCCTAGAAATTACAAACTATCATATATATTCAAACTTATGCCAGCGATTAATAAGAAGTAAAAGGTTTTTCGGAACTGTGCCAACATCCAGATTGCGTAGGCGGGTTGTCATTACAGGCATTGGCTTAGTGACTCCTCTTGGTGTTGGAACTCAGCTGGTATGGGATCGTCTTATCCGAGGAGAAAGTGGAATTGTTTCGCTGGTTGGTGACGAATATAAGAGTATCCCTTGCAGTGTTGCTGCTTTTGTGCCAAGAGGTTGTGATGAAGGTCAGTTCAATGAACAGAACTTAGTGTCCAAGTCGGATATCAAGTCCATGTCTTCTCCCACTATTATGGCCATTGGGGCTGCAGATTTAGCCATGAAAGATTCTGGCTGGCATCCTGAGTCAAAAGCTGATCAAGTGGCTACTGGTGTTGCAATTGGCATGGGAATGGTTCCTCTTGAAGTTATTTCTGAAACTGCTGTGATGTTTCAAACAAAAGGTTACAATAAAGTCAGCCCATTCTTTGTCCCTAAGATTCTGATCAATATGGCAGCAGGCCAGGTCAGCATTCGGTATAAACTCAGGGGCCCCAATCATGCAGTATCTACAGCCTGTACCACAGGAACTCATGCTTTGGGAGACTCTTTTAGATTTATAGCCCATGGTGATGCTGATGTGATGGTGGCTGGAGGTGCAGATTCTTGCATTAGCCCTTTATCTCTTGCTGGATTTTCCAGAGCCCGTGCTCTGAGCACAAACTCTGATCCTAAGTTGGCATGTAGACCATTTCATCCAAAAAGAGATGGTTTTGTAATGGGAGAAGGTGCAGCTGTGCTGGTGCTGGAAGAACACGAACATGCTGTTCAAAGAGGGGCCCGGATTTATGCAGAAGTTTTGGGCTATGGACTGTCAGGTGATGCTGGTCACATAACTGCCCCCGATCCCGAAGGTGAAGGTGCCTTAAGGTAAACACTATTTCATTCAAAATACTTCTTCAAATAAGATGTTTTATTGGGGTCTCAAATTGTAGTATCTCGCCTTGGTGTATGGTATCTCTATTGTTTTTCCGTTTTAGACTAAACAAGGTGTTCTGAATTCTTTGTTTTAATATGTTTGAAATATTTGAACATCATTAAAAAATTGGATTTTAGTAAAGGCCAAGAAAATTGTGAAGAAGGCCACGTGTAGGTCTTTGCCAAGTTTTCATACCTCTAGTTCTGCTTAACAGCTATCAGACTGCTCCTTCCCCATAGTCGTCCTCTTTGGCCCTTCATCATACTTGGACAGTAGAGTCAAGACATTCTTCTAGATATGTCTTGTCTCTGCTCCATTCCAACAGGGTCCTGATGTTATTAAATTAGTACTTCCCAACTTTTGATCACCCAGCAATCTTATTAAAATGCAGTCTTCCTCTATAGGTCAAGGGTGGTGCTTGAGATTCTGCATTTCTAACAAGCTCCCAGGTGATGCTAATGCTGCTGGTCTGAGGATCACACTTTGAAAAGCAAATTGCTATTGTAGGATAGTGATTTAAGTTAAAACAACAACAACAAAAAAAAAACCTTGTTAACGTGTGACTAATAGTTTAGCTTGCTTAGATCATATTATGTTGGTAACCAGTTAAATTAGTCACGGGTTGGCCCACTCTTTCTCTACAGGGACAAATAGTAAATATTTTCAGCTTTGTGGGCCATAGGGCCTCTGTCACAACTACTCAACTTTGCCTTCTAATGCAAAAGCAGCCATGTGCAATAACATAAATGAATGTGCATGTTCCAGAGAAACTATTTACAAAAAACAGGCATCTGGCTGGGGCCATAGTTTACCGACTCCTGAATTATACTTTTGAGTTTTAGTAATTGCTAGTGCTAAAAATGTGAAATAGTCAGCTAGCTGAAGGAATAGTTATGTTTAGTTGAAACCTTTCAAAACACTTCAAATTATATTCTGAGCTACCTCTTAAGGAAATTTATGCAGCCCAGAGATCAGGAACTAAACAAGGTGTTAACATCCATGAGATTTTTGAAGGTGCTTCTGGGTAAATGTTTTATTTTGGGGTTTGTTTGTTTGTTTAGCTTGGCTTTGTACCTCATTTATTTAGAATTCTTATAGGCTAAACAAAGAGGATTTCGAAAGGTTATTTGAAGCATTGAAGTAATGGTGCAGACATTTTTAGATTATTGGGAAATATGCCAAGTTTTACATTTAAATGTGAGGGAAAAAATTAAAACCTAGTTATAAAACTTTTCACATTTTAAATCTACACACACACACAACACACACATATATACACACGCAGGCACACACACCTCCTCACTGATAAAAAAAATTCCTAGAAGAAAAATTATTTTAGGCTTGAATCAATATTTTTCTCTCCCCCCGCCCCCAAGGGAAAAGTCGTTTCAGATAAATGGGAATTTATTTTGGTAGCTATTATAAAATCTGTAGGCTTGTATGTTTATCTCTTGGTGATGAATCTGTCCAAGGTACTGGGGGCGACTCATTCTGATGCAGCTAGCATTTTAACTCGTATTGTAATCCAGGATGGGGTTCTGTTATTAGAGCAAAGATTCTTTTCATCTAGTGTACTTGCATATTTCTTTCACATGAGCTATGTGGGTAATGAATCCCATGTTAAAATTAAACAGTTCTGATAAATTTCTTTTGTTATTTTATTAGATGTATGGCTGCTGCTATAAAGGATGCAAATGTACAGCCTGAAGAGATAACCTATATCAACGCACATGCTACTTCCACACCATTGGGAGATGCTGCTGAAAACAAAGCTATCAAATATCTCTTTAAAGAGCATGCACATGCCCTTGCCATTTCCTCAACTAAAGGAGCCACAGGACATCTGCTGGGAGCTGCAGGGGCGATTGAGGCAGCGTTTACAGCTCTGGCTTGTTATTATCGAAAACTACCACCTACTTTAAACCTGGATTGTACAGAACCAGAGTTTGATCTCAATTATGTTCCACTAAAGGCACAGGAATGGAAAACTGAGAAAAGATGTATTGGACTAACAAATTCCTTTGGTTTCGGTGGTACTAATGCAACACTTTGTATTGCTGGCATGTAGGCAAATCATATGTAATTAAACATTGATTTTTTTAAAAACGTTATAAACGAATTACATTAAGAGGAGAAATACTATGTTTATCTAAGTACATATGCTTATATATCAGTACCCAGATACCTTTATCTATGTCAGGCACTGCTGATACTTTAGACAGGCTAATTTGTTGGCGACAGGGGAGCTGTCCTTTATATTGTAGGGTACCTCACAGCATCCTACTCACTACCCACTAGATTCCAGCAGCACCCCCTTCCCCAATTATGACAATCAAAAACGTCTCTAGACATTGCCAAATATTTTCTGGGGTACAAAATATCCCCCATGTGAGAATCACCGATCTATGTTTTTCTAATACTCCACATCAGACAAATCTTTATGACATTTCACCTGCTTTTGTCTCTGTCGCAAACATTCAGTTAGTAGCTGCTCTGTGCTAGTAGGGTTGCTGTATTGTACAGCTCCAGGCACACCATTCTCATACAATATATGGGAAAGGACTACAAATATAACTGGAAGTTTGCATCATTGATCAACATTCTTTGAGTAAAGTAGTCAGTCAGCAATATCTATTTACCCCTTTCCTATCTAGCTCTCTTTTCTTCATTATCTATACTGAGATTCAGTAAAGTAGTGGAACTTCCTTAAACTCTCAAGCCATCAGTTCTCTGAAAGAAGGAAGTGCAGTTGGTTTGACATTTTACTCTGTATAGTTGGCAGTACCTAGAGATTAATGGAGATAAGGGTCCTTGAGAAGTGGAACAAAACCTGTTGGTGATTCAAACCACATCACCTCAGCCCACCTCTAACTTTATTCCTGCTTTAGCGAATAGTTTGGCTTCCAACGTTTCACCATAAGTGCCTCTACTTTTCTATCTTGGGGCCTTCTCTAAAACCAAGGGATCTCATTCATTTCCATCGGCTGGAAGTGTTGGAAATGGGAGGGGGACAAGTTCCCTAGAGAAAACAGGGAACTTACTCACTAACTCCTACCTCTGAGGGATAGGAGTTAGTGGGTAAGTGCCTTTACCTACTTTCCAAGGGATACCTAAGGTTCTGTGTGGTTTCTCAGAGAATTTTCAGTCAGATATAATTTAAGTGCTCACAGCATTAACCAGCTCAGTAACTCCCACTTGACTGGCTTTATTTCCTTCTCTTTCCCCCCCTCCTTGGTTTTTAATCCTGCTTCTTCCAGGAATCACCTCCCATACAAATCACCCTGTCTTAGTGTCCGCTTTCTGGGGGACTCAGGAAGTTTGTGTTGCAGTAGGGGTTTATATGTCAAAGGGACAAAGTGAATACATGGTTAAACAATGTATTCCTGCAGAGTTCCCTACATTTTAATAGGCTGAATATGTTGCCTACTCACTGACCTTGGCTATAGCAGTTTATCTCTTTTACACCTAACACTCCAGCCATTTTCATTCAGCTATCAGTTTTAATTCTCATTGGCACACATTGATTTGTTCAACCGAAATTGCTGGGTGCTACCCCTGGACCTGGTTTTGTACTGGCTACCAATGATACAGTGATGTGTCAGGGGTGGTGTCCTAAAAGAAGCTGAGGCCATAAGGGTGAATAGGTCTCAGCCTGCTTAAGTGGAAAGAAAAAGAAGGAAGAGTATTCTGGCCAGGAGGAATGCAGCTTGAAAAGGTTAGAAAAGTTAGAACATTTGTACTAAACATAAATACAGATAGCCTGAGGTGGGGGAAGTAGGAGATAAAGCCAGAAAATCTGGTAGAAGTCAGGTCACAAAGAACCTTACAGGTTTTATTAAGGCTGTATGAGTAATTAATGGGAAGCCATTTAAGGTTAGGGATGTCAGGATGGTTTTGTAATGTCAACTTGGCTAGGCTGAACTACATTTCCTGGAAGTCTACTGTATTTTGGGGGCTGGCCATAAGAGATTCTTGGGGGAAATTTGGAGGGTGGAAGTGAAGCAGCAGCCATTTTGTAGCTCATACATCTGGCTTTGCTGGCTCACCTTAAGGTGATGAAGTGACTGATCCTGCAACTGCTTCACCTTCCTCTGATCCTTTAGCTTCTCTAACTCCTGGCCAGGTATGTATTTAGCTCTATGAAAGTGAAGGGCCCCTGCATCTGCCCCATACCGCTAAGATCAGAGGCAGCATGAACTGACAGCTTTCAGTTTACGTGATTATGGGTTCCAGCTTGTTAGTGGAACTTTATATCCATCTTCTCTTCCCATCTGCCTGCCCTGTGGACTTCAGACTTCAACATCAGAAGATAATAGGTTGACTTAACAACCTTATAGAGAGCATTTAACCAGTTCTCATAATTGTGTAAGGTCAAATCCCTGTAATTAGGAGTGGCTCCATAGTGTAGTGGTTAGCACGTCTGCTTTACATGCAAAAGGTTCTGGGTTCGTGGCCCAGGAGGAGCCATGGACCATGCTCTGGGCGCACGCCAGGCCCTGGGTGCATGCCGCGAGCGTGTGGGAGGAGACACCCCGCCTTCAGAGATCCAGTTCTTAAGGAAAAATGGCAACATCCATAGGTCAGGGGTGGAAGTGTGGGGAGTATTAAAGAGGGGGAAAAAAATTCCTTGTAATTATATGTCTATATATTTATATCTAGATCTATCTTAGTGGTACTATCTCTAATTAAACCCTGACTGATACATGTGAAGAAGAATAAGAGTTATTTGGAGTAACATACTCACATTTTCTTTCGGAAACATTACTTTGGCTACAGAGTGAAGAACAGATTGGAGAGAGGCTTGATTCCTATATAGGAATCCAGTCAGAAGGGTATTGCAAAATCCAGGTAAGAAAAGATGGTGGCCTGGATAATGCAGGATATTTTGACCGAAAGTTCTAAAGTTGAAAATCATTTTTTAAAAACCAACTTTACTACAGTATAATTTATATACAATAAAATGCACCCATTTTAAGTGTACAGTTAAGTGAGTTTTGATAAAGGTGTACACACAGTCCCAAAAGCATGACCTCAATCAAAATAGAGAACATTTCCATCACTGCAAAAATTCCCTTGTGTCCCTTTGCAGTCAATCTCCCCAGCTCCAGACAATCACTGGAGAGCTTTCTGTCACTATATAAGATTTGCCTTTTCTAGAATTTTATATAAATGGAGTCATACAGGACTTATTCTTTGGTGTCTGGCTTTTTTCACTCAATATTTTTGAGATTTATCCATATCATTGAGTATATGAGTAATTCATTCTTTTATTGCTGATTTAAGAAAAAATCTT
>NW_006431210.1:1863093-1906749 GCF_000325575.1 Pteropus alecto
TTTTTAAATATGTATGTCCTTTGAACAGAAGACAAGGATTTAAAAAATTTACTATAACTGTGATAGCTTCTAATGCAAAGAATCTTTCCTCTGAAAATCACAAATGTACAAGGATATAGTTGTACAAAGGATATATATATGGTGTGTGTACTTATATGGATATATAGATGGTGTGTATATATGGGTACATATACATGTGTATCACATGTTATTGATACACTAAAATAACTGCTAGAAATATGAGAATGGTTTCCTATGGTCTATTTTTGGACCCAACTATCCTGTTTTGGGGGGAAGTTACATTTAAGGAAGAAAGTAGAGAACCTTAGATAATAAAAGTAATAATTGTTAGCTCTTATGTTAATTCATGTCCTCTGAGAAGCAGACATCAAGACAGTATTTTCTGTGCAAGAAATTTATTGGGGGAAAGGCCTTTGAAGGAGAAAGGAAGAGGGAGTGAGAGAAGGCAGATAGTGCCTTCAGACTGTGGTAAGAATCTGACAACTGTAAGGAGAGGGAGAACAGGAATAAAACAAGATTGGGCGGAAGGGTCTCAGACTGAATTGCCGGTCTAAGAAAGTTTTGGCCAGGCTAATGGGAAGTTCTTGATCTAAAATCTCTCAGTAAAGAGTTCCACAACTCTCAGGAATGGGCCTGCATTAGTAACCCCACTGTGTGTGGTCATTGGCTGGGAGCCGCCTAGGCATGGCAGGACCCGAGCTGTGCATTTTTCATGGTCACTGTAATCCATTCCTTGAACCACAGAGATCTGTTGCTCCAAGCAGGTTCAGGGGGGCAAGCTCCTCCATAGTTCCTGTGGGCCTCTTTCTGAGGGAAAATTTAGATGAGGACAGTTAGTTGGACAAACAATAGCTCCTGGTGCTGCACTTGGTTTCAGGTTCCTATTGATACTCATCCTCTCCCAAGCCACTCTTTATTCTAAATTCCCCTCATCTTCAGCTATTATTTTGACAGGCTTTGGTGGCTTCCCTGGTGGTGTGACCCAAACCTTCATCTCTGCGAGTCTGAGCCCTTGGCAGTCATACCACACACCCTTTACAGATAGCAGTTGCTACTGTGTCATAGAGCCCTGGAATCAGGGGACAACGGAATACCAGATTTAAGAAACCCCTTTTCTCTTTTCTCATAAACTCTCAGCAATTTGCTAACATTACCTTTGTGAACAAAGAAGGAACATTTATCTTTTACACCCTACCTGATCCTTCCAAAATTCAGAAACTCTTATTATTTTTATTTTCATGGTAATCTAGTTATTTGCATCAGTACAGTAAGAACCTGTGCTTGTAACAGGAATGAACCATAGCAGCCAGTGAGCTGAACTCAGAGTGGTTTGGCTGGTGGTCACTCATGAGCCCTGGCTAGTAATGCTTTGCACTGACAGTTGGGCTATTCTAAAGGGATTAATCCTATGGCTTGGACCATGGGAAACTGAGGGATGGATGATCGTGAATAAACCATTGTGGGGTCAGGATTTACGGAAAGACATTTGGGTCCACCTGCAAGAGCCCAAGACAGTCCTTACTGTATTCCACATCCTGGCTCATAAGGCTCTGACACCCACTGGCAATCAGTAAACTAATGCACAGTTCAATACAAGCCCTAGCAACTGACTGTTCAGTAGATACCAACGATTAGACATGTAGGAAGAGTGGCCACCATAGCACCTACGTGGGATGATATATTGCTTGAGATGCCAGATTACTCTTAAAATACAGTGACTTGGTTAATGCAGTAACAGCATGTCTGTGTGTTCTAAACAACATCCAAGGCAACTACCAATGGAGTCTGGGGCCATCCGCCAGAGGTCCCAACTGGTGAGCGATCAGCAAATTGATTATATTGGTCCCCTCCCCCTCAAGTGAGGGTTCTATATATGACTAGGTTTGTGTAGACACTGCATCTGGTCTAACCCAACCAGGCTGCCACTATTAGGAGATTAGAGCAGCTGAGTACCATGTACAGATACCCTCATTAAATAGGCAGTGGTCAGAGATCACATTTCAGAAGTTGTGACATGCAAGACTGGGCAAAAGAACATGACATCGAGTAGAGGTTCCATTTCCCCTATAACTCACAAGCAGTAGATTAAATTACTAACAGGTAAAACCACCTTGGCCCGGTGGACTTAAGTACTACCCCAAGCTTTAATACATTTGAATAGTCAATCAATAGGGCCTACTGCACTATATGCCAGACTAGACCTAACACTGTAAAGGTACAGAAGTCATGAGAGACAGCCATTGCCCTGACTCTCACCATGGATCAATGTGCTATGTTGCTGAGAACAACAAGCCTCATCACACCTGGGAAAGGCATCTTTTGAAATTTGCAGTGGGATATCCCGCCAGGATAGGTAAGTTACTTTGTACCCCTGGGTTAAGGAAACTATTCAAGTCTCCACTGGGGTCCATTATCCTCCTGTAAGCTGAGACCTGTTGAACTGTACTATACCTGGAATGTAACACACACTATTGAAAGGGGAGAATGTAGGAGTCCTGGTATGATGCATCCTGTACCCAGTCCATCTCACACTTGACAGTGCTGCCTCCCCATACCAGGATGTATGGATGCACAACCAGGTCAAGTTCCTAAAGCTGCCAATCCCTCTTCTCAAGGCCAGATGGGCAATTCTGTTTTCTACTGGTACAATCGTTTAGCTAACATTTTTGTTCCCTCCATTGACTTCGAGGCCATTATAGCTCCCATAGTAGCCTTTACTACATTCACCCAGCAATCTTTAAATAATAGCCAACAAAACCTGTCCTTACTGAACACTGAAATGTCTCTAATGAGAAAAGTTGTCTTGCAAAATGACTGGATATTATTACTGTCTTGCAAAGAGGCACCTGTGTATTATCCAAATAGAATATGTTCATACTTGATTAGCCTGCTAATGTGTCATCTTTATTAAATCACGAGAGGATACAAGTGAATGCCCTGAGTGATATGGCTCACAGTCTAGGGAACCTAATAAATCAGTGGTTTGGCTCATGGAGCTCTTGGTGGAAAACATTGTTACTTATTTTGGGAATCATTATCTTAATCTCTATCTTCTCTTGCAAGTGCTCATTTTATTGCTGTGGTATCTGCCTCTGGTGCACTCAGATAGTGCACCCAGTTAGCTGCTGAATGAGTTGCCTTCATGCTAATGAACCCCTTTGCTGACTGCTGAGCACAATGTACAAGAGGGAGGCCTGTAAGATTGTAAGAGCCCAAAAGGCAAGATGGAGTGTTGGAGGATGTTATAGAGAGGATGTGACCTCCGATTGACCCCAGAGCTCCATCCAAGCAATGGAGGTTCCTCAGCCCCTCCTCTGTCCTTGGAAGTATGCTCTGCCTACTGTTTCCACAGTGGAGCTATTTTTAAGGATGCAGCCTCAAGAGAGTAAGGTACAGTTGAAACCATCTGGACAGTGTACGTGGCTGAACCCTGTTAAGATCTCTATATAAACTTTTGAGATTCTGGTGGGCGGTGCGGAGATCGACTCATCCTGCAGCCACTGGCAACAAAAAGCCTCGTAAGTAAGTTCTCTTGCTTGTTAAACCTGCCATCCCCCAATCTGGAGTGGTCTGCCTCTTTCCTGGGTCTTCCTTGCTGTCTGTGTATGGAGTCTAGTTTCAGACTTCTCCCAGGAGGCTCCTGAGTTTGTGAGGCAACACCCAGATGCTCTGTTGTAAGGGATTCCATGTCTGTAAAGAGTGGTCCTGGATGAGGTTTTGTGAGCAGGAAAGGCAAACCCACACCTGAAATAGGTATCTATACCTATGAGGATGTGCTGCAGGTACTTCCTTTTGAGTGTATTGGATGTTCAGAGGCAGCAGTAGCTAGATCCATTTTGGTAAGTGGGATTCCATATTGTTGGGCCCATAAGTAGCCTCCATTTCTGCCACTGTGACTACTTCATTTAAGTACCTTTTGTGCAAGTTCTGGGATGGACAATGACAAAAGTTGGCTAATGTCAGTTGGCAGAGTCATTTTTTCTCCTTGATTGTTCAGTCTCTCTACTGCGATAAACATTTTCTGGTGGGTATAAATGTGTGATACAGAAGACTTACTCTTCATGAAGTGTCTCTTGTCTATCTGCATGCCTTTACTTCAGATATTCTCATCTCTGATTTTCTAGTCATTTTCTCTCCAGACCCCTGACTATAGACCACTGTCCAGGAATCTATATATTCTCACTTCTTGGATTGCCTCTTCTGTACAAAGTAAGTGACCAAATGCATTGTTTACAGCTCTGCCCACTGGAAAGATTTTCCCTCACCAAGGTTTTTAAAGTCTGCTCTTTGTTAAAAGATAAGCTGAGGCATATTAAGAATTTCAAGAGTTTATATGAGCATTTATTGTTTTGAATTGACCAGCCCCAAACCAGTAGTGGTTAGAACTGCTTTGCTGACAGGAGCTCAGGAGGGACTTTTATAGAAAAGGTGGAAGCAAAGCAAGAAAATTATTGATTGGTTATAGCTTAAAGCCTACTTGGCAGCTCGTGATTGGTTGTCCTTGGGTTTCGATTTAATAATCTTAAAGCATTTATAGGCTTAGATTCTGGTTTGCTTACATGGGCACCATGGCATTAGAAGGACCGTGGTCTAATGTTTAATTCATTTAACATCCTGAATGTGGCTTTCATGCAGCTGTCATCCATTTTAACTTGAACAGCTGCAAGAAATATTTAGGAGACAAAATCAACAGGGTCTGGTAAATGATTCCCTCCATCTTCCTTCCCAAATTCTTTGCTTCTCTCTTAATCTTCTGTATTTTATATCCCTCCCGAGAATATGTATTCCACAAGAATAGGGATTTTTGCTGCTTATTTCACCGCTGTAGTTCCTGGTGCCTAAAACAGTACCTAGCACAAGGTAGATCCTCAAAAAACATTTGTTGCATGAACAAATGGGTGAATCTCAGAAAATTGTTCCACCAACTAACTGGTTGCTCAGACCATAAGACTAGCAAAAATTATCCTTGATTCCTCTCCTTTTCTCTTTCCCAAATCCAATCCTTCAGCAATTCTAGCTTCTTATTTTTCTCAAATACACCCTGAATAGTTGTTGCTCTTCCCCACCACCGCTATTGTCATCTCTCCTATGAATTACCACAAGAGCCGACTTTTTGGTCTTCCTGCTTCCATTCTCCAGTGCTTCCCAAACACCATTTATTCTTGTCCGAGCTGACAAACTGATCTTTTTATGATATAAATCAGATCATGTCATTTTCCTGCTGAAACTTAAAAGCTCAATGGCTTTTCATTTGACGTAGGATGAAATTCAAATACCTTGTCAAGGCCTTTGAGTCCCTGCATGATCTGATCCTGACTCCGCTCTCCAATCTCACCTGAGACTGCTGGCATTCATACTAGTGTTCTTTCTCTTCCCTGTATACACCTAGCTCATTTCTGCCCTTATCCTTGCTCTTCTCTTGTCCTATTTTTTATTTATGTGCAAATTGTCTTCCTCTTATTATTCAGGTTTCAGCACAAATGCCTCTTCCTGGGAGAGGCCTTCACCCTAAAGTAGACTTATTCTCTTCCTCTTAATCTCTCTACAGCCCAGAGTCCTGTTTTATCTCTTCATATCTCGTATTACTATCAGACATTATCTTCTTTAAAAAAATCTTTTTCGGGGCTTTTTAAAAAATCTATGTTAGAATATGTTTCGTGAGAAATCTTATCAATCCTGGGAACAAAAGAAGTACTCCTAGAACCCAGTAAATTGTGTGGCACACACAGGTTTGTACACATACAAACACATAAAAAAGTTTAGTCCAAGGAATGATTGGAAATATCGGTTTCAGGAAGACAGCAAGAAAGAGCAGTTCATCCATGGTATTAGAAAACCAGGAGACTTGTTATTATCATCAAGAGTAAGTACAGGAGTCTATGGCCATGCCACCTTGAACGTGCCTGATCTTGTCTGATCTCGGAAGCTAAGCAGGGTTGGGCCTGGTTGGTACTTGGATGGGAGACAACTTAGGAAGACCAGGCGCTATAGGTGTAAAAAATAAAAAATACTGAGTACAGGGATGGACCTCATAGCCATAATTAGTGGAGACTGTGATGCTTTCTCTCTCTAGCTAGTTGAGACTCAGCCTTGATCTCTGGGACCAAGGATGAAGAGTCATGGTTATCTTGATAGTTTCTTTAGAATTGATTACAAGCAATGTATCTTGAATTACAAGAAAATAAATATGTTGTCTTGAACAAAAATGCCTTTAACTGAGTTTTTTTCTTAATTTATAAGGGCTGGATAGTAAATATTTTTGGCTTTGTGGACCATAAGGTCTCTGTTGAAACTTCTTAAATCTGCTGCCATAGTGCAAAGGCAGGCATAGACTACATTTAAACCAATGGGTGTGGCAGGATTTGGCCACAGGAAGGGACAAGTGGATTTGGCCAATGAGTTGCAGTTTGACAACTCCTGCTCTAGCTCTTCATGGAAGCGCATTCTCTGAAATGTTTAGCATGTTTCAAGTACTTTTCTTAATATCTTTTAATCCTCACAACAGCTATGTCATTTAGGTAATATTGTTGTCCCTCTTTATGAATAACGAATTTGAAGTTTAGCGAAGTTGAAAAGCTGGTCCAAAATTACCCAAACAGTGGCAGAATTGGGGGTCTTAGGAGTGTTTCCTGACTTTAAAGAGCGAGCTTTTAACCTCATGAATATACCACCTGCCAAAAGAGCCAGGATCAAGGCTCCCTTCCAAAGGAGGTTCTACAGGGAGGGGCAGAGCTAACTCTTGTGAGCTGGGAGAAATAGGATGCAAAGTTTATCAAATGTCTCCTTTGTGTGAAAGAGAACAAAGATGTGACTTGTTTATGCAGGTACTGACACATTATATTAGGATGTAAAAAAGTCTGATAACTAAACCTCAACTTGAAAATCAAAATGATCCTTCTCTAAGTATAAATATCCTACTCTTTTTGTGTTTAATATATGTATCTTTTAATTTATAATTAAAAAAATTCATAGTATCTTAAAGAAGGGACCTATTAATTTATAGGTATGTGATACACGCTCATTTTAAACAATTAAAACAGTGCAGAAGAATATGTCGGCCTGTTCTCCACACCCTTTACCACTAGCTAGTAATATTTTATAACCCTAAAGTAATTGAAATGTGTGTTGTCATTTTGGTCTGGCCTAACTTTAGCGAGCAGCACACAAGAACTTCCTTTATCTTTTCCAAGCTCTATATTAAAGATGGCTTAGTGGTGAATAACTCACCTAAATATCTCTTTGCTTTCAAGAGTGATATAATGGGGAGAGTGCGAGATTTGAACTCAATAGACCTAGATTTAAGTCACTGTCACTGGGCCTCTGTTTTTGCATCTGTAAATGGAGTCAGTAACACTACTTGTGAAACAATAGTTTTGAGCCTCAAATGAGATTGATCAATGCACCAAGTGTAATCCTCTGTATGGAGAGTGGCCATTCTGTTAAGACATGTGTGTGGTCTTTTCCATATTAATGAGTTCTCCAGGAGCTTGGTTGCTAAGTCCGAAAAAACTTGATTGGTTTTAGATTTTATTATTTTTACATCTCTGCATCTTATATAGATTTATGATGATGATGATGATGATGATGATGATGTCACCCTTGTAACCTATTATCAAATGGAGGAAAGCTTTGTCAAGGTAAAAAGCATCATATCCAGCTGTATGAGTTTCCCTTAAAATAAGTGGTGTGAAGCATAGAAACGTTAACAAAGAAGCTTATGAAATCCCTTCTGAATAGAAGAAAGGTTAGAAAGCTGCTTCTCTTGACTGGCTCAGGTCCACCCCTTCCTAGCAGCAGGGAGGGGAGGGGGAGATTAGATGACCTCTCAAGGTTCCTTGTAGCCTGCGGTTTTGTTTTTTGATATCTATTTAAAGATTATGCTAATACTGCTGATGTGAAATCCTTTGTACACAGTGATCCTTGAAAATACTGGCTCCTGACCTGAATCTATGCCTAAAATTGTATACTTGAGATTAACGGATTCAAATGCTCATGTTTTATACAAGACTTTGGGTCTTATTTCTCCTCAAGTGTATATAATATATATATATTATTTTGGACTAAAGAAAGAGGAAGAAGGTTGATAAAAAATGCATTTAGATACAGAAAGATTTAGATTATTTTAATAACTAAGCTTAGTTATCATATTGCTGTTCAGAAAGAAGAATGAATAATAATGTGGAATGCAGAGATCCAGGAGGTAATCCCCCAGACAAGACATTACTGGAGCAGCATATTAATTAGAAAAGAGTCATTGAAAAAGAGAAGAGACAGAGACTTCTCCAAATCTATAAGCATCTTGCATCTGATAAATAACTTGTATAGTATTTTAGGAAAATAGCCTCTGGAGCCAACTTGTGTAGGTTCAGATACTGGTTTTGATCTCTTAGGAGCTTTATGATCTTGGCAATTTGTTTAACCTCTTTGTACCTCATGTTCTTTGTCTGTAAACTGGGGATAATAATAGTACTTACTTCTTAGGGTTATTGTGAAGGTTAAATGAGTTAATATATGTAAAGTGGTTAGCATAGTGCCCGCAATACAATCCATTCAATAATAACGTTTATTTCAAAATCTTAAGTATTATTGTATTTTATTTTGTTAGCTTTTTGTTTCTGCTTCTTTACTTTCTTATGATGGCAAATTGCAAACAGATTCAAAAATAGAGAAGTATAATAAATCCCTAATGTACTCATCAGCAGTTATCCACTCATGGGCAATCTTGTATTAGCTAAATGCCCGCTCACTTCTCCTACTACCACTTGGTTATTTTGAAATGCATCTCATACATCATATTATTTCATTTTTAAATATTCCAGTATATATCTCTAAAATAGAGGTAGCAAATTACAGCCCAATTTCTGTTGTATAAATAAAGTTTTGGAATTTAGTCTAAAATATGCCACTGTGGCATAAAAATTATTTTGAGCTGAAGGCATTTGAGAATAGGCTTTTTTCCTGAACTCCCTTTTCTGCCTATGAGCGGAGCCTCCCCAGAGAACTCAATTGTCATGCATCTCTTCCCCAGGAACTTCACAGCCAGAAAAGTTTGACTCATCAAAGATATGAGAAATTGGTACCACGTCTAAACAGACATCGTCACAAAATTATCGTATCTATCATCTATTCTCCTAAGGGTCCATTTATTTTTCCTAAAAGTCCTTTGTCTTCCTATAAGTATCCTTTCTCCCTCTCCTCTTTCCTTATTAAGATAGTATGTAAGTCCCAAATTCTAACCCCTTCCTTGAGTCATGCTTCTATGTGAAGTCTCATGTATACACTCTATAGTCTCATGAATAAAACGCTGTCTTTTCTCTTCCTAATCTGTTTTTTATTTTAGTTTAATTCACAGGCCCCCATTACCTGAATCTAAAAGGGTGGAAGAAAAGTTTTCTTTGTCAACAATAGCTGTACCCATTCGTTTACTTAACATGTATGGCTGCTTTTGCACTACAATGGTGAAGTTGAGTAGTGGTGACAGACTATATGGTCCATAAACTTAAAGTATTTACTCTCCGATGCTTTATAGAAAATGATGGCCAATTCCTGCTCTAAAAGACACAGAGATTCTCTCTTTTAAAAACATAACCACAATCCATTTTCACACCCCAAAACATTAAATATCCAATTGGTGTTCAAATATCATCAAATATCCAATTGGTATTCAAATTTTCCCAAATATTCCATAAATTTTAAAAAAGAATTTATTTAGAAACAAAAACCAAATGAGGACAACACATTTGGAAGATGTAATTCTGAAGTCATTTTTAATTGAAAAGAATTAGTCCTCTTTCCTCTTTTCCCCTTGCGATTTACCTGTTAAAGAAATAAGTCATTTGTCCTGTAGAATTTTTCCGAATCTATTTTTCTGGCTGCAAGTCTATGGTGTCATTCAACATGTTCCTCTGCCCTTAGTGTTGCCTAAAAATTGGTAGTTAAAACTGGAGACTCAACTTGATCCAAGTTCACAAGAATACACACTGTTCAGGGTTTTCAGGGGTAGTATTTACTTCTGCAAGGCAGAGCATAACATCTATCTCTTTGTGATGTTAGCAGACTAGCAGAGTTTTATAAACTGTTAATTCTGAATAATAATCAGCACTAGAGGTGATGCCTCTTTGAACAGGGGAAAGGTCTATTCAGTACAATATTGTGGAATTATTCAAATTTATCTTTATTGATTTGACATCATGGCAACTGTAAATTGGTAAGGATAAGCAGAACTTCACTGGGGGCAAACCTTATACTTTTCCTCATTCTAATCACCTTAAAATATTTCTGGGATCTATCCACTTACCATCTCCCAGGCTCCTGCTACCTTGGTTTATGTCATTGTCCCCTCTTGTCTACATCACTGCAATAGCCTCTTAACAAGTCTCTGCTTCCACACTTGCTTCCCTACAGCCTGTTCTCAACCCAGAAGTCAGAATAACCCTTTTAAAACCCAAGCCATGTCACATGACTCCTCTGCTCAAAACTCTCCTATTTTCCCTGTACTATTCAGAATAAGTGTTAAACTCCTTACAACGGCTCACGAGGCTCTAAGTAATCTGCACTTTTGCTCATTTTACTCTCATCCTGATCATCTCTTTGCAGACCCTTAAACATACCTGTTATATCCCTCTAGAGGGCCTTTGCTCTGGCTGTTCCTTTTGCCTTCATGCTCTTCCCCCAGATATCTACATGACCAATTCTCTCACCTCCTTCAGGTTGTGTTCAAATGTCACCTTCTAAAGAATCCCTAGCCTAATGCCTCGATTTACATATTGCACTCTGCCCCTACCCTCCACACTATTGATCGCTCTTACCCTGATCTACTTTTTAATTTTCTAAGGCTTTAGTCATCTTCTGACATACTTTATAACTTACATATTATGTCTGTTGTTTATTTTCTATTTGTTCCTGGCAGAAGGTAAGTTTCCCGAAGGTAGGGTCCTTTTTTTTCCCTGAAGCACCCATCCCATGTGTCTGTATCAATGTCCAGCACATAGAAGGTGCCTAAAACATACTTAATTGAATGAACGACTGAATTGCTGTCACTTGCAAAGAGAACACAAATGCATTCTACAAACCAAAGGCCTCTGACTCATATGACCACTCCCTCCCACTACTTTTTTACCTTTCTTCCTCCTAGGCAATCAGTCTGTGTGCCAGGTACTGTGTTAAGTGTTTTCCATGTATTACCTCATTTAAGCCTTCAAACAACCTTAAGAAAATAAGTTCTGTTATTATTTCCATTTCCAGATGATGAAAGTCAGGCCTAAGAAAGGTTAGCTCCTGTCCAAGCTTATATAGGAAGATGCAGAGCCAGAACTGAAACTCAGATCCATCAGACTCCTAAATCGGTGTTTTAAACCATTAGATTGTTTACTTTCCCAATGAGTGCAATTGCTCTAAGTTTGGTAATTTATGGCAATTTCTTCATTCATTTAATAAACATTTATTGAGCACTGACTGTGTGCCAGGTCCTAAGAATCTATCAATGAACCAAATAAAAATCCTTGCCTTCACCGAGATTTCATTACTTCTACCTCTTTTAAGGGCTGTGATTCAGGACTAACATGTAAGAGAGATCGGGCAGTCTCCCAGGGTTATGACCTTAGGGTCATAGAGAAAACTCTCATACAAATCATTCTCCTTTACGCCAACCTGTCATGGTATTCTTTCTGAACTACCTGGATTAGTGATACATTTGGTGAGATTTCAAAGGCCTGCATTAATATAATATGCATTTTTTTTTCTGTTTAGGTTCATCCTCACTTGACAGATGAGGAAACCAAGGCTTACGATCATTCTGAGACATTCTCAAAGTCAGTTAGGAAATGGCAGAGCTTGGATTCTATCTCCAAATTTTAAGCTCATGATACTATAGCAAATATTAGAGAGGAAAATGGTGAGCTAAGGGGATGGGAAGCGTGTTTTGGGCAGCCAGAGAGATATGGGGAAAATTACACAAGAATTTAAGGGACCCTGGAAGCCCTAATTTGCCCATGTGTTTTCCTGGAGCTGGGTAACAGGGATACCTTAGTAGAATAGGAGGAACAAGGACAGGTCAGTACTTTTGCAAGGCATAGACGAATTAGAAGAAATTGGAAGAGGTGAAACTGGGAACTTTACTGGGTGAACTCTGCTTGGAAGTACCAGCAGACCTTATTTCAAACTGATTTCCCTGGGCACAGCCTTGGAGAAATTAGAGAGGGCCGTATCTGGTCCATGGTCCACCACACTACCTTGCACAGGGTGCCTGGGCCCAGCTTAAATCAAGTTGAAGCAGGTAACTTCACTACTCTGGTTTAGGCTAGATATGTCCAAAGAGCAAGGATTCTGTTAGTTTACCTTCTGTTCTTTTTGTCTACACTGGAGGGGAATTAAGATGTAGTAGAGTCTAGGCTTTGGATTCAGAAAAAAGTTTCTTTAAATTCTGGCTTCATCATTTACTACTCAAGTTATTTATGTTCTCTCAGTCTCATTTTTCTTATCTGTAAGAAAGAGTTAATAATACCTTATAAACATTCATTCATTCATTAAGTATTTTTTGGCATCATTATGTATAAAGAATGGTATATATATAAAGTACCTGGCATGTAGTAGTTGTTATCAATAAGTCATAGCTATTATTATTGTTATTATTACTAGTGTGAATAAGTAAATCCACAGTAAGTCTTTTGGGATGGTAGTAGTACAAATATCATACCAGTTAGCCTTCCAACTAACTAACGAGAAGCCCCCAGCCTCATCTCTTTGTGAAACTTTATCTGCCAGGAGCAAAAATTGTTTTTTGCTATAACTGAAGTACCATGCCTTTCTGCAATAGCTATGTGACTTCTTACAATCCTGGTCAACTGTGTCCCAGGAGGAAATTAAGCTGATTGCCTTGAATATCATGCTGTTTCACAATGATTGATATAGAGTTATAATAATTTTGATCTGGTAAAGAGTCATTCAGTACAAAATTAGAAATTTTAATGAAGATTCTCATTAGCTGTTCCTCACAAATAATGGGGCTGTAATTTAACTCAAGATTCTTGGCAAAGCAATTTTTATTTCAATTCTCACAAGTAATTATTATTTAGTGTTTATATAGCTTTGTGCTTCTTAAATGTTTTCAATTATTTTTTCCATTATTCTTTGGGAAAAAACCCAGAAAGCGAAATCCTTTGAGGAATCTCAGCATGTTAATCTCTATTTCACAGATGGGGGGATATGAGACAGTTCTTGAACAAACACCAATGTATCCTGTTATACTTATAAAAATAATGCAAAGTTCTCTCCTAATAGTTGGCCCCAACCAGCACCTACTATTAAACAAATGTATTTACACACACACACACACACACACACACATCACAACCAGCACCTACTATTAAACAAATGTATTTACATACACACACACACACACACACACACACACACACACACACACACGACAAGATGCTCTTGGATCAATGCTTGTAATGCTCAGTGAAGAAACAGATTCTGCATGAGTTCTCTCCAGAAAATTCATGTGTTGAATAAACCTGGATTAAAGATGGTGATTCCATCACCTCTTTGCTGATTCCTTGCCTTTAGAATTTCCATTCTCTTCTTTCCCTCCTTCTTCTACTCTTTTAATTCAGCTTATCAACAATTCAGTCAATGTTTGCTGTGTAACAACCACAAAATTTCAATTGTATAACTATAGGTATTTATTTTTGGTTCATGCACCTGTGAGTTGTCTGGGCTTGTTTGCTCTGAGATGAAGAGGCAGTGTCTACCCAGGGTGTGGTCCCTGCGGCCCCCCCCTTCACCCCCCCGCTAGTGACACATCTCATTGGCCAAAGCAAGGCACATGGGTCTCTCAAAGTGGAAGAGCTGGGAAGCTTACTCCTCTCACCAAGAGGCCATAGCAAGGGTTTTGAATGTGTTATTGGTGGGAGTTGAGAGGCAATGAAATCTTGCAGACATGGGCAGAATCTTCCTCTTTTTCTCTTGTCCCATCTCTTCTCTGACTTGCCATTTAGAGTGTAACAGCATCTGCAAGATAGGGCCACAATAAGATAAAGTCTCAGCAAGAACCCAATCCCCAAGGATAAGCCAGGTAGAAATGTAATACCCAAGGAGGCTATCCAAAGATTTTCCATGGCTATTAGATTTATGGCTAAAATATTTTAATAATATTCTACCCTTATATATAAGCCCTTTGCAATGTGACTTTGAAGATCTTCTCATCAAGAAGCAGAGTCCATTTCCTTGCCCCTCAAATCTAGGCTGACTGGTGACTTTCTTTGGCTAATAGCATGCAGTGGACCTTATGGATGCTAATTCCAAACCTAGTCATCAAAGGGCTTTCTCTTCTTGGCACTGCCATGAGAATAAGCCCAGGCTAGCTTGCTGATAGGTGAGAAGACCATTTGGAGGAGAGCTGAGACCTCTGAGTTATCTCTGCTGAGGCCATTGATGATCAGCCAGTGCACAACCAACCTGCCAGCTGACTGCAGACACAGAAGAGGGCAAAAATCAACAAACTATTTGTTTGACCCATAGGTGTATAAAAAATAATACATGGCTGCTGCTTTGAGCCACTAAGGTTTGTATGGCTTCTTAGGCAGAAGTACTAACTTAAACATCCTGGAACATCTCATCTTGACTGCCTCGTACCATAGTATCTCTTTCCCAGATCCTACATATTCTTGGGGCAGGCTAGAGGTGATAAACTATCCTCTCATACCTACTCTTATTCCCCAAACCTGCATCCCCACAGTTGATGAGATTTTTGTGACTGAGGGATACACAAACACCATGACTTTTTCACAGCAAGCTTATAGAGTGGGCAGCTATTTCCTTAGGAAGATTATAGGACATAAATTGATTTTGGAGAATGTGATTACTGAGACGATAAGAAGGAAAACAAAGCACACAGTGTTTTCTGTTCAAGCTGTCAGATGCATTCTAATTTCTGTAACAATAGCAATTAATTTTCGTTGGGTAGAAAATCCATTTTGTTTGAAGAATCAGTGAACTACAGAAAAATTTGTCAGAAACCAGTGTCTGGAATTTTAGTCTCCATGAGACAGGCACAATAATTTTACAATGACAGCTAATATACAGGAAAACCAACACAAAATAGAGAAAGCTATTAGGTACTATGGTATATTTCTGTGATAATGGGATTGAAATCAAATAGAAAGGTAACAGGCCTGATATCAAAGCTCTACTTTTTTCTCCCCTATTTTGTTTTATCAGCACTAAAATGTAATATAAAAAGAGAAATGTAAAGAGATAAGTGTGGTGATTTACAGTTCAAATTTTTACAATTAACAAACATATTTAAGGGCATGACCTTTAAAGTTTAAGGAAAATATCACTTTATAAAAGTGTTAGGAGCATGCTCCAGTTTTGCAGTTAATCTTTAATTCCACTGTAAATGTTATGTGGTTTAGTGTTTTGTTATCACAACTTTTCTGCTCACAACTGAACTCATAGACTTTCACATTTGTGGGTATATGTCACTAGTTTATTTTTTTTGGTGTACTATTGTAGTTGAACTCTAGTGCTGGTTTTAATTAGTCTATCAAAGTAGTGGGAGAATTTATCACAAGTGAAATCTGTATAAAGTAAGAGATATAATAGAATGTTTCATAATGTTTTTACATGCACCGATAAACCTATTAATCTACTTGGAAAAGTTTCTTAGATGTGGTAGATATATATTATTCTATTCACACTTCACTTCATGTCCATCCTGGAGAGCAGAGATGTTATTCTTCTTTGTGATATCAGGGTCTAGCATACACAAGCCCTGAATAAATGCATCAGTCATTTTGGGGTTACCAGGGGTCAGCTTCCAGCACCTTCTTTGTTGAAAGGAGTGGGAACATGAAGGATCCACGCAGTCTTTGCCTATTGACCTTTACTTGAAAGTTTCACCAATATTAAGTCTTTGCCTTGAAGTATTTCACGTGATGTTTTGGAATTCTTTCTAAGCCCCCAAGATCGAAAGGGATCACAAAAAGACCTGATTTGCATAACACTCTCTTTTTAAATTAGTCATTAAGGGGAAAAATAAATATTTCTATTAAGAATATGAATGCAGCAATTTTTGTGTTTTGTTCATTGCTCTATCTCCAGCATCTAAAACAATACCTGACACATAATGGGAACTCAATAAATATCAATTCAATGGGTGAAAAGAAATTTGAAGAGTCTAGAGACCAAGAGATCTAGGTGAATTTAAACACCAACTGAAGAAACTCCAAACAGTTACCTCTTCCTTAGATTTTTCTGGCAAAAGATTACTGTTTTGGAGAAAAGGTTACATGTCAGTTGTGAAGATAAATGTGCTTTGTGTCTCCCTTCACTTGTCCTTTTTCTGAATCCTGGTCCCCATCCTTGTAGGCTCAGGTCGAAATTAAACCCCAACTCCAACTCTCATGATCCCCCCTTTCTGAACAAGTGGGATCAGATATGCTAGTGGGATCACACCGAATTTGATGTGTCTCTTGTGCAAACAAGTGGAGGAGTCTGATGGGCAATTGTATATATGTGGATGGAGCTCAGGAGAGAGAACTGGGCCAGAAGTGCACATCCGGGAGTCATTGATACATGGGTTGTAACGAAAGCCATGAATGGAAGAGATCACTCAGGGTAGATGTGTAGAATGAGAAGAGGCAAGTGTAAAGCAGCAGTTCTCAGATTTGAATGTGCACATCATTCACCTGAGAATCTTTTTAAAATTCAGATTCTGATTCAGAAATTCTGAGATGTGGCCCAAGATTCTGAATATCCATCGAGCTCCCAGGTGCTACTGGTTCATGGACCACATGTGGAAAACCAAGGAGGTAGGTGATTGAAACTTAAGAAACAACAACATTTAAATAATAGGAAAATAAATTTAAAAAGCTGTAAAAAGATTGTCAAAAGTAGCCAGAAATGGAAGAAATCAGCCCCCAATAGGTTTATCAGTGCATGTAAAAACATTATGAAACATTCTATTACATCTCTATTGATGTCGTGGAGTGAACTGTAGAAAGATTTTCAAGACAGACAGCATTTTCAATTTTCAAATGTTGCTGAGAAACAGTAACATAAAGATAGAACAGTCTCTGTTGTATTTTCCAGGAAGAGGTATCTGGTGATTTTAGGGCGGTTTTAATGGAGTAAGGAGGGTAGATTGCTTCAAAGGGATGCAGAGAAAGCAAGCATAGCAATAATTGGATATGTAAGACTTTCCATATTATAGAAAATTGAATATGTTTATATGCTGAAGAGAAGAAGCGGAGAAGAAAAGTTGAATATACAAGGGGTGGTGTAATTGATGGAACAAATCCTGAAAAAGATGGGAAGTGACTAGAACTAGGCTTAGACAAGAGGCAAAAAAGGATGGATAAAGATTGAAGTCTGAAGAAGGAAATGGGGTTAGAGAATTCTTATGTGAGGCTTCCATTTCTCTATGAAGAAAGATTAGAGTGGTCTATGGAAAAATGACAGAAGAAGGTGGAATGCACAGGTAGCAGACTTAAGGAAAACAGTGAAGATGTGAAATGGCTGTTGAGGACAATTGGAAAAGGAATTAATCAGGATTTGAGGATATTATGAGTTGAGGTTTGAAGCCTTGAATTTGTACTGATATCAATGTTCAGAGTTATGTGATTTTTCTCCCAGAGGAACCTCAACAACCTGGGTGTAAGTACAGAATAGATGATTCATGGTTGTTTTCACTAAGGAAATCTAATAGTCCATAAGTGGTGTTTCAGGTTCCTGGCATACATGCATGGGTGCACCCACACCCACACGTAATCATGGAATTTGTCATTCAAAATACCCAGGATGGAATTTTTATTTGTTGTATTAGTAAATAAAGCTTTGGAATTATGGAACTCCCTCTGATTACCAGCTCAAAGAGATATTAGTGGGCTGCTAGCAAAAATTAAAAACCAGGAAATTTTATTCTCTAGATCTTAACTATCCAATATGATAGCCACTAGCCACATGTGGCTATTGAGCACTTGAAATACAGTTAATTTGAATTGAAATGAGCAGTAAGTATAAAATATACATGGATTTCAAAGCTTAACACTAAAAATAGAGAAAAATATCACTAATAATTTAAAAATATCGATTACATGTTGAAATTATAAGATTTTGGCTATGTTAGGTTAAATAAAACATTGTTTAAATTATTTTCACTTATTTTACATTCTGAATTGTAGCTACTAGAGAATTTGAAATTACTTAGGTGGCTCACATGATATTTCTTTTGGATAGTGCTGCTCTGGATTCTTCTATTCTCTCAATTACTCTCTATTTCTGCTTGTTATGTTAATCAGTGTTCCAATAGTGTAACTAATTCAAATCTAAATTCTACCTGAATTCAGATGACAGCTTCCTTTACCACTTGCTTTTTGCTTGCTACTATTTGGAGGTGCAATTGAATCACATCTTTGGATTAACCAGTGAACATTTGCCAGAAGTCATTTGAATTGGCAACCTGCCAGTTGTGTAGAAGCTAAAAAGCCTCACTTGAACAATGAAACTAGTTTTTTCTATGTGTTGAATTGATACTCTTTTATTGGAGATGCACTTTTTACATGTGACTCACTTTGAGGTTTTCTTTTTATTGTGGCAATCTACTTAAATGGACTTTTACTGGCCAAATCTGGGACAATTTGAGCATTAAAATAAATAATGAGAGTAACAGATAATGATCCATTATATAAAATAGGAAACCATGACTCCATACCAGCATAAAAAAATAAATGAATACGTTGAAATTCTGATAAGAAGCAGGACATTTACATAGTCTGATAGTACCTCTCCATAAAATATTCATTAATTATAAAGGTAATTATATCACCTTAATCAAGTGATCAAATTTAATATTGTCCAAAACAGAAGAAATTGAAGCATATGCCATCTGATAGGTTACAATAATAAAACAGCATCATTTTGGAATATTCTTGCTGAAGATGTAAGTGCCTTCTGAATGTCTTTACCCGGATGTCATAAACACATCAAACTCTTGCCCCCTTGTCCTTCTCACTTTTCCTCTCCTCCTATAGAAACTATCTTGTCAATGGAATTACCATGCCTTAATTAGCTAAATTTACTCTCTCTACCTCCATTCTAATTCTTAATCTGAAGCACCACTATCTACCACTGCAAGAACCCTCTTTGCTTCTCTTCTTGCTCTCCTAAATCCATTTCCCACATAACCAACAAAATGGTTTTGTTCGTGTCTGTGAGATTACAGGAGATGCATTTTAAAAACATTCATATAGTAAGCCCAGAGAAAGATTCTGATTGACCCTGTCACATGCACAGTTCTGAACCAATCACTGGGGTCTGGAGGATGTTGCACTTCATTGACTTAATTTGAGTCACATGCCCAAACCTGTGACTAGTAGGGAGAAGAAAGGAGAGAGGAAAGTGTATATGCTGAGCAGACAAAACAGTTAACTGCAGTCTACTATGATCAGCAGAAGTCAAGCCTAAGCGTCTTACTTGAAGGTCAGGTTGAGCTCTGACTCTGCTTGTTTGAATTTAAACAGATTAGAGTTTACCCACACAAATGCATGCAACTAAGAAGACCAAATCATCCTGAATTGTGGACTAGGCAGCCTGAAAGTAAAATACTTTTCCTGAATCATTCGCTCTCCTTAAAGTCTACAGTATTTGCAAGTGTCATTTGGCAAAGGCATAGAAAGTACTTAGCTGTAAATGCTGAGTAATTATATGCTACTGTAAGTGACTGAGCCATTATTCACAGTAAGTTAATATGCAACCTGTCATAGAAAAATAGCCTTTGGATTTATCCTGTAATTAGTCCAGATTTGCTACAACTATGTTCCAGAAAAATGTCTCTTGGCCCACTTTCAACGTATTTTAAGAAGAATAAAATCTATATTATTTAGAATCATGTTGTAATACTGCATCAAAAATCTAATTCTTGTAGTTGGTCAAATGAGGCTGTGGGACTTCTCTTTGAATGGAGTTTAGAGAAATTTAATTGCTTCTATTCGTTAGTAGGTTTTGATTTTGTTTTTATCGTATGCTTTCCTTTACCTGTTGATTTTGGGATTGGAAGACAGGATCTGTTAACAATCATTTAAAAATGTGAGGATATCTCTAGTTTTAACTTGTAATTAAATTAATTTTCATAGCCATTTACTGTCCTCAATGTTTCCCCATTCATGACACCATCCCTGTGAGGAAGGTCATGATAGGTAGAGAAATGGAGAATCAGAGATATTAAGTTTTTCTAAGGTCATACAGAGAGTAATTAGCAGATCTGGGACTTAAGCTTATGTCTTTTATATCAAATAGGGTGCTTTTAAGACAGGATACCTGGCTAACAGTGGCTTAAACAAGCAAACACAAAAACATTTAATAATATCACGTATAAAGAAGACTGGAAGCAAGTGGTTTCAGGTTATTTCAAGGAGCTAGACTGCTGTCTCTTTTATTCTATTGACCTTCCTCCCAAGGCCACAAGATAATGCAGCAGCTCCAAATGTCACACCTTCACATTACAGAATCAATCCAAAGCAGGAAGAGAGACAGAAGACATCTCTCTCTGTCTCTTTCTCTCCTCTTTCTCTCTCTCTGTCTCTCTCTCCCCTCATCTCTCTCTCTCTCTTCCTCCTTCCATGTCTGTCTCTCCTCTCTGTTTCTCTCTCTCCCCTCCACTTCTTCTTTCCTGACTTCTCTTCCTCTCTCTACCTCCATCTCCATCTCTCTCTGTCTCTTTCTCTTCTCCTCTCTTCTACATTACGGTTTTTTTTTTTCCCTACTCTCTCTTTATTTAGGAGGTACATCTTTCAAGGAAATAATTCTTCAAAGATTTCTCCATATATCTCATTGGCCAGAACTTTTTCATTTTACCCCTAATTGCAAGGAAGACTAAAAAATGTATATAGTTGGCATTTCTAGTCTCTTTCATTGGAGGCAGGTTTTGATGTAAAAGATAATAGTATTGGGAAGTGAATGTGGGGCTGGTAGCCAGTAAAGTCTACTACATCTATGCACTCAAAGTCCAGTGCTCTTTTAAATTTATCTCATCAGATTTATTTTTATTGCTCAGAAATAGAAATAAAATTAGAACTTGTACATTTATTTAGAAACCTTTTATTGAGAGCATGCTCTTTACCAGACAGTGCAATAGATGTTCTGAAGCTTCAATAATAGATACTTTTCTTGCCTTTAAGGAATATACAATCAATGAAGGAAGGTGGGACCTGAAAGAAAATAATTTAAATTGTATATCAAAATATAAGTGCTACTGTATTTGGAAAAAGGAACCACAGGAGTTTAAAGAAACAAATATTATATCCAGCTGGTATTTGGTATTCAAGAACTAAAATGAACGTATCATCAATTCAGTATTCTGCTAGGAAGTCTGGCTGCAATATGTTGCTTGGTAATGACACCAAACTGTTGTAGTGTAGGTTAACATACAGATAGCTGGAATCCCCATTTTTGTTTGAAAGTGGATGACAATGAGATGAAAATGTGGCAGCCAAATTTGTGTGCACAGTCATACTAAACCAAGACTGGTGTATATATATTAGACCCTTCTGACAACAAACCATTCTCAGGAACTTTAGTCTTAGGGAATAGTCACCTTGGGACACTGGCTAATTTTGGGTCACTGTGCTAGGCTTGCTGGTTAATATCACTATTTTTGTTCTTTTTCTTTAATACGTATTCCTTTTAGTACTCTTGTGGCCAGGATGCTTGTAAATGTGGCATGATCAAAACTGGCTATGGACAGTCCACAGTTTTTGGAGCAAAGTTTCAAGCCAATAGAAACATGGACCTAGAACAACTATGTGGTTATTTCAAATCATTGATGCTCAACACAAGAGTCCCATTGATGAGCTGGATCTTTTCCATGAAATCTAACTTTAACACTTAGATAATTTTAGAGGCAGAAATTCTTCATATCATTTCCTACTTAGAGAATATTCTTCAAAATATAAAGCTTTTGGCTCTTTGAGGGTAGACTCTTTTTACTGTACATTAAAAGAAAATCTCCCATAGCCTTGTATATAGTAGGAACTCAATACATGCAAATTGTATATAGTAGGAATTCAATAAATGATTGCTTTTTTTAAATGAGTGATTATTTCTTGGAGGCTTCCAGCAAATTATTAAAAATAGTCTCAAATTCGAATATCTTCCTTATTGGACATTAAAGAGACTCAGAACTAATAAAAATAGCTTTTGTAATGTAAATATGTTGTATAATAAAAACTTGTTTTAAAAAATTTCAAAAATACTTATTATTAAATAACTGACATACAAAAAATTATAAAACATAAAATAACAAACACCTTTGTATTTTCTGTCCTGTTTAATAAAAAAGTGGAATTTGTCTTTAAATGAATATTTAATGTCTTTGCTGTGATTAAAAACTAGGACTTCCAGTCTAAATCTTGACAGTTAATCAGAAATTAAGAGGAAAGGCCCCTTTCCATTTATATTTAATCTTAAAGATGAGTTATTTATTCATTATTTTTTCAAGCACTCTAATGCATCTATAAAAGTAATATTTGTACCTTATAAAAAAATTCAAGTGATACAGAGAAGACAGCACCTGAAACTCTGCAATTCAGAGAAAACTACAGATGATGTCGTTTCACATATTTCTTATGCAAATAACATATGTGGAAATATTTATGCATTTTACATGAATAGATTTATGCCATTCATTCTATTCTGTAAGTTTCTCCTCCTCCTCTCCCCAGTCTACAATAGGTAATTGATGTCTTTCCGTTTATAGAAGAAAAGCATTTACATCTATTTTAATAGCTGCATAAATTTTCATTTTCTTATATGTACTTAAAAAGGCCCCTATTCATGGATTCTTTGGCTTTTAATTTTTCTATATTGGAATCAGTATGTTGATGAACATTCTTGTGCGTAGTTTTATTTTTTATCTTGTTAACATATTTCCTTGGGTAAATTCCTTGAAGTGGGTATGGTGGACTGTTCCAACGGTCTCGTCCCTCCTCATTGTATCTGTCTTTGCCATGTAACTTTTCAGCACTATCCCACTGTGGGCAGGATGTAATTTTCCACCCCTAGGCTCAGATAACTTGCTTTGGCCAGTGAGATGCTAGAAATGTGATACAAGCAGAGTCTTGAAAAGTGTTTTTGCCATTGAGATTCTGCCATTGCCATGAGAAGGACATTCCCAGCTAGCCTGCTGGTGTCCTTTTGGAACCAGTTAAGCTGGTTCAATAAAGCTCTGACAAACCAGAGCCACCCACCTAACCCACAGACACTTTAAGTGAGCCCAGCAAGATCAACAAAACCCCACAGCCAGCCAATGGATATGTGAACACTAAATGCTTGTTTTTGCATGCCAATGAAAATTTATAGTTGTTTGCTACACAGTATTAATGTGGCAACAGAATACTGATACAGTGGGGCTTAGCTATCTATTTTTTATTAGTACATTTATTAATTTGTAGTTTTTTAAGCCTTGATATATTTTTCTGGATTTTTTCAAGGTAATAAATGTATTTTAGCTGAAGCAATTATATACATCTATTAAAATTAGATAAATATGAAAGAACAAAACCAGCATGCAGAAACCTCCTTGGTAATTTCTAGACCTCATTCCTATCTTGGCCTTTCACATTTACATTGGTTGCTTATTTTTTGTCTATATGAAAATCTTTTCAGTGGTAAAAAGGAAGATGAGTAATTAGTTGTTCGATTACAAAAGGAAAATTGGAAAATTAAAATCACTATGAACAAGGAAAAATGACCAAATTGATAAACTAAATTTGTTTTTAAGTTGGTTTCAAGATTGTTAGTTTACTTACATTTTTATCAGTCTCATCAACCATTAAAATGCTGTGTGATTTAGTTTCTGACCACAAGGAACATTATTCTAAATAAATTTAGGGCCTTGACTCTGGCTTCATTTTTTTTTTTAGCCTTGTGCCCATGGGTCCATATTAATATTTATGCTGAACTAATAGAAAGATTTTGTCCATTCTCACTATAGACTTTGGAATGAGATAATTAGTTCCCATAAGTTAAGCAGGATTGAATTTCATTGCATATTCAGTCCAATTATCCTTGAAATCCACAGATAATCCCCAAACCTCATCTAAGTGATTAGTATCCATGTATTATACACCAAGCCTTCCATTCAGAATTGTAATAAAGGAGTAAGATGGACATTTTAATGTTTTCCCTCCTTACCCCTTCCCAAGCCGGTTAGATTTTGACTACTTTGATTCTTTCAAAACATCAGTGCTGCCTCCTGGCTTCTTTGCCTTCCTTATCTAACCTGAGTCCCATGATCCATCCCTTCAACCATGTGCCTCACATCACCAAGTTCTCTCATCTGTTTATCCTTCCACTACCCTTGACCCAGGGCAACTCAGCCCTCCACAGGAAGACCTCATTGAGGGGCACATTTGCCATTTCCTTTGGGCCTTGGCTCCACTCTTATGCCCAGCATTATTGGCAGATAACTAGATTTGAAGAGTAAATGGCAATCATCGGAGTGGATATTCCTCAACTTCCTTTATTTCTATTGTTCATGACTCCAGACTGCCTTCCTTCCATCTACCCTTTACATTGGCACTGGTTATTTTTCTTAAATCTGATCACATTTCTCCCCTGATTTAAAACGTCCAATGAATCTCTTCTGCCTATCAGTTCTGGGCATGGCATCCAAGGCCTTTCACAATCGCTTGATCATCTGTTTTCCAGGTTTGTTTCCTGCCTTTAGCTGTGGGGAACACAAGAAGCCAAGAGAGAGTGGATGGTAACTGAATTGGGAACTCATAGGAGCTGACAGGGTAAAACTAACTGGCAGTCAGTCAAGGACAAGTGAGTGTGACAATTCGTGATATTCCAGGCAGGCACCATGTTCTAGGGGGCTCTTCTCTGGAGAAATAAGGACATAGTTTAAAAGTACATACTTCCTCTAAAGGAGAACTTGAGATATAAGTTTGTGTAAATTTGGTTTATTTGAAAATATTATCCCAAGGTGCAAGAGTGCAGGACGGAGGTATGTAATAGGAAGGGAGGGAAAACCAATACAAGAGTGCATTGGTGGAGAGTCAGGGGAGGGAGGGAGCAATTTGGAGGATCATTTTATGAACTATATAGATGTCTAACCAATGTACTATATACTTGAAACTAATTTAAATAAATAAATTTTTTAAAAAGAGTGCATTGTTGAGTTGGTGCAGGGCTAGAGGCTTTTCTTGTTGGATCCAGTGAAATCTTATTAGGAACCTTATGAAATGCATCTAAGAACTGTTTTTTGTTTGTTTTGTTTTGTTTTGTTTTGGCGAGGGGGAAAGCAAGAATCAACTTCTGTGGTCAAGTGTGACCTCACTGCTGTTAACTTTCCTGTACATCTCAAGTAAGAATGCATGAATTCCAAGTGATTTGGAAGATATCTTAGGTTAGCTTCAAAGGGATCCCTGGTATGCAGCGCAGCCTAAGGCAAATTATGATCCAGTTGCCCCGGCACAAAGGTGAGTAAAGGCTGCATAGGGCCGCCAACTGTAGCAGTGGCTAAAATAAGAGGTGGCATTAAGAAGATTCTGAAATGTGCAAGAGAAGCATCTGATTCAAGAGGTGACATATTAGGCCAGAGTCACTGAGGGAAACCCACTTGAAACAACGAGAAGTCAAGTGGGACATGGTCAAGGCCTCTGCTCAGAACCTTGCCATGGCTCCCCTTTGCATTCATTATAAGAACCAAAGTCCTTACAATGGCCCAAAAGGATTCGAGGTGGTCTGTTCCCGCTTTTACTCACTGATTTCATTTCTGTCTTCTCTCCGGATGCTTAATCCTTTTCCACTATAATGGTCTCCTTGCTGAAGTTCTAACATGCTCCTGCCTTAGGACATTTGCCTAGATTCTGCCTGAAGCATTCTTCCATGAGTGGTAGATTCCTAGAGGTCTAATTCTTTCTTCCTTTAACATCTTTGTTCACATGCCACTCTTCCAAAGAGGCTTAGCATGATCACCTATTAAAATGTCATCCTCTTACACTCCTACTGCTCATTTCCTTGTTCCCATAGCATTTCATCACCTTCTAATGTCCTATAAAATTTCTTCCATAGTAAGTAAGTTTATGATTTATTTTTCTCTCTCCCTCTACAGAAGTCAAGCTCCATAGGGACTAGCACCTTTGACTAGTTTGCTGGTGAATGTATTCCAAAGCACCTGAAATAGTAACTGACACATAATTGGTGTTAAAAAAATGTTTAATTTTTTAAATAACAACACTCTTGAGGGAACACTGAAGTGAACTCTGCCTTTAGGGAAGGGGCTCACAGTTATTCTCCTTTGTGCTTTTTTGGGGTCCACAGAGTTTGTAATTCAGTCAGTAGGAACACCAGCTGCCTGGGCCTTCACTGGAGCAGGGAGAGAGATGGGCTAGAATTTTAACCATGACCTTCCTTATATTGAAATTCAAGCAGAGCAGTAGTGAAAACTAAGCAATTTATTGTTCTAATAGATTTATAAATGAACAACAGCTGAGGGGCTTTGAAAGGAAGGCAAAATCTGTCCTAGAAAGGAAAATAATCATGATATAATATATTGATCGTGATATGTTTATATGATTCTTTAGCTTATGTATATCATCTAAGCATTATAACAATTATTGGCAGTGGGTAGGGATTAAGATCCCCACCTTAGAAAGAAATGTTTTTGACATACTTTTACTAAAAAATAAAAAGGTAAAAATTATTACATAATATAAACTTTAACCACTTAAAGTATACAATTCACTGGCATTTAGTATATTCACAAATGCTGTACAACCATGGGTTCTATCTTGTTCCAAAACATTCTGATCATCCCATAAGGAAACACCATAGTCAGTCTTCATTATCCTCTCACCACAGTTCCTGGCAACCACGAATCTGTTTTCTGTCTATATGTGTTTACTTAGTCTCTACATTTCATATAAATGGTGTCATAAAATATGTGAACTTTTGTGCCTGGCTTCTTTTACTTAGCATAATGTTTTTAAGGTTCATTAGGTTGTAGCATGTATTAGTAGTTCATTCTTAGTAATAACTACTATTCTAATGTATGATATTACCACATTTTGTTTATCCATTCATCATTTACTAGACGTTTGGATTATTTCTACCTTTTGACTTTTGTGAATAGTGTTGCTATGAACATTTGTGTTAGAGGTTTTGTTTGAACACCTGGTTTCAATTCTTTTGCATATATACTTAAGAGTACAATGTACATTTATTTTTATCTACTTCATTCTAGGAGTATATTTCCTGTTAAGACACAAACATTTATTAAGGTCGTATTAAATATATTAGCTAAATTGGATATTAATAACATTAAGAAAATTAGAATGTTGGGATGAGAAAGCAAAAATATCAAATGAAAATACATAAACCACAGGTTTCACATGGTTGCTACAGTTAAATTGTGAATTTGACTGCTAGGCACCAGCAAGTGTCAAGAACTTTTCTAAGTTAGAAATGAAACCCAGAAGTAAAATGTTTGTAGAATCCATGAAACCGAAAAGATAAGTTTGACTAGATGAAGATGAAGAACTTCTGTACCACAAAAGAGTTAAAAATAACTAGGAAACCGAAGGGAACTCTTTGCAACATCAGTAATGAAAGGTCTTAAATATGTAAACAATACTGACAGATCAGTAAAAAAATACAATCCAATATATTAAAGAGTAAGAGGCATTTCATAAAAAGAAATATATTTGGGGGGATAGTCTAGAGAATTGTGAAGTTTTTTTAACAGATAACATTCAGCATTGATGAAGATGTACAGAAAAGGTCAATATAAAAGTATATATTGGTAAAACCTTTCTTGTGGGTCAAACTGATAGCATGGTTTTGGTGAAAAAAATAAACATAAATTGATATGGATTAATGGAGTAGAAAAGGGAGCTCAGAAATAGACCCTCACAGATCTTTGACGATGGAGCAAAGGCAATTCAATAGAGAAAGGATAATCTTTTCAACAGGTGGTGCTGGAACAATTGGAAGTACATATGCAAAAAAAAAAAAAGAGAACCTAGACACAGTCCTACACATTATAGTGAAACCTCAAAACAGTACAGATAACAAGAAAATCCTAAAGGCTATCAATTATAAAAAACAGATTACCTACAAAGGAAAGAAAATCAGAATGATATCAGACTTTTCATTCTGATATCAGCAATACTTGATCTCTAAAAGAAATGCACCATATATTCAGAATCAATGGAAGAGTTCTGTGGACAGTAAAAAATGGGCACCGATAGAACTTATATATGCATCACTTGGCTATGAGTAGTGTTATTGCATCCTGCAGTTTATTAGCCTAAACCTAAACTTAGAAAACTAGAGTTCAGCTTAAGCCTGGGGATAGGAGCACAATTAACTTGTAAGAAAGAGAAGAGAAAGCCAGGCATATTAAGGGGAAAATGATTAGTGCATTCAGTTTTGGCTGAGCTAATTAAGCAACGTGAGTCTGGATAGTTATAATTTTCCTCAACTGTGTATTTATTCTCTCTTTACCAATTGTGGCAGAGTAGTTTTCAAAGATACTCATTTAACCCCTGTGCCATACTGTACTTTCTATAGAGCCTCTAGCAGCTGACAGGGTTTACTTTAAAGAAAGCCTTTGGGTCAGTGTGATTGCTCAGAGCATGACAGCTCCTTCTGCCATAAGACATGATTTCAATAGAAAAGCTTTTGCCCAGAAATAAAGTAGTTTAGCCTAGACAGATAATCAAAATATGTACTGCTAGGAAATGCAATTTCATCATGTGGAAAACTTTTGATGCATTATCTCATCTACTCGCCAAATGCAGTCTTGCAATTAAGATTACCCCATGTATCACCAGATGAAATTTTATGCAAGTACTCAGAGAAGCGTGCTAGGATAGTAAGAGAAATTTCAAAGCACAGCTGCCAGCTCTGCCTACCAGGAATGGAGGAACTCAGCTTATAAATGAATGCTTGCCAGACATCAGAACTCTCAATTTAGCCAATTATGTAAATCGAGCTCGAAGACTGCTTTGTTGTACTAGGCAGTTTCTGGTGAAAGCCCTATTGTTCCAAAGCCTTATCCTGGGTCTAGACTGTTTTAAAAGTTTCTTGCTTCCTTTCCAGTTTTGATTTGATTTCGTTTTCCTAACTTGTGCAGAAGCCCTCTCTCATCAAGCAACTGTTGGCATACAGAATGAGACCTTGGTTAGGTTGATAACTTTCATAAAGGTGTAAAATCGCCCAAAACAATGAGATTTTAATCACTTGTGGTATATTTTTAAGTTTAACAGGTATGAATTCTCAAGAGTTGGTTAAATAATGTTTAAAGCAAAGAATCACCATGCACAATTTTTTGTTTTCTGGTTCCTTGAAGCCAAACCCAATTCCAGAAAAAGGTGATCATGGAACATGGGACTGTGAGCAAATGCCTGTATATATGTTTGTGTCCACCAGTTTCATTATGCATTGAAAAAGGTGAATGTTTATGGCAGAAGAGAAATATAAATTCTAGAGAATGGTAGAGGACTAAGAAAGAAAATAATTTTGAGTGCAATCCTCAGGAATGAAAGGGGAAGGGAGAGCAGGAAGCCATAAGGGTTTTCAGATTGTGCTCAGTGCATTCTGAGAAAGTCTCTCCAGGGTTAAGAGACGTTTCCTCTTTTATCCAGGATGCCAGCAATCTCCCTACCCCCAACCCCTTTCCCCCATGCTGTGCAACATCAACCAGACACTCAATTTTAGATATTGTGCTCCTGCCCACAGTTTCATTTGGAGAAAGAGCTACTTGCCAAAAATATGTGTAAACATTACTTTTTTTTTGATTGAGAATGACTTTAGAAACCTTAGTTCAGGGACCACAAGTTACTTATTTGATTTTGTAAAACTCTTTGATTTCCAAATATGTGTAACTTATGGTTCCTTGTTCTTTTCCCAGACAGTAAAATTCCCTTAAACTGCAATCATATGTAACAGCTCTCTTGCGGTGTAGAAAAGGAAACATAAGAAATAGATGGGTAGGTACAGTTCTCAAACTACTAAAAACAATAATTATAAATTAATATATAAAATTAATATATTTCTTATATAAAACATTAAATTTTACATAAGCTATTAGAAATTTATATAGAAAATATAGTGAAAATATGTTCCATTCACATTTGCATCAAAAACCATAAAATACCCAGAAATAAACACCAAAAAAAGTAAAGGACCTTTTGGAAGAAAACTTAAAACTCCATTGTGGAGCCATAAAAGAAGTCTCGAAAAAATAAATACTTTGTTTTGAAATAAGACTCAATATTCATCCTGCTTCTGTCATTGAAATAGAAATCATGGAGGTTTTTCTAAGACAGTAGATGAGTTACAATTGATAAAGTTTTGTCAGTTGCATAAAACCTTACTGAATGTATACACTACCCATGTTAGTTCCTAATGGTGAATATTAGATCGTTTCCAATTTTTCTGTATTGGAAACAATGTTATGAGAACTTGTTCATACACTTATTTCTATATATCCACTTAATACATTTCTATAAGTACAATCCCTGGCTTAAAAAGTCTACATATTTAAAACTTTGGCAAATAATTTCAAATTGCTCTCCAAGAAAGGTTTACCAATATACACTCCTACTAATGCTGTTTTATTGTGCCTTTTTCTCCACATCTCTATTAACATTAAATGCTATCTGTCTCTTAAAATGTTTTTCTCAGTCTGCCAGACTCCCACAAAATCTTTTTTTTTCAAAATGTCTGCTTACACTTCACTATATTTGGTATTCTTAAAAAATGATTTTTATCTAATCATCTATCAATAGATGATTGGATAAAGATGTGGTACAAATATACAATGCAGTATTACTTAGCCATAAGAAAAAAATGAAATGTCATTTGTGACAACATGGATGGCTCATGAGATAATCATGCTAAGTGAAATAAGTCAGACAGAAAAAGTTGAGCACCATATGATTTCACTCATATGTGGGTTATAAAAACTGAAATTAACAAATGAACAAGACAAAAAATAAAAAACCCAAAACCAGACAACAGTTTAGTGGTTACTAAAGGAAAAGGGAAGAGGAGGGAGGTAAGTAAGGGTAAAGGAATCAAATATATGGTGATGGAAAGAGATTTGATTTTGGGTGGTGAACACACAATGCAATATACAGATGATTCATTATTAAATTGTACACTTGAAACCTATATAATTTTATTAACCAATGTCACCTCAATTAATTTAATTAAAAAATTAAGAAAGTAAATAACTTAAAATTTAAAAAAAGATTTTTTGTAAGTGTTGTTTATGTTATGGACATCGACCTTTTGTTACTTATGCTGCAAATAATTTCCTCCAATTTCTTACTTATCTTTTAACTGTTTTTTCCTTGTGTTTTATAGAATTTCTTCACTTTTATGTAGTCAAAACTGTCTTTTAGGTTTTATGGCTTGTGTAAATGTTTTACTTCTGAGTTTCATTTCTTATTTAGAAAAGTCTTTGACACCTGCCAGGTGTCTAGACATGACATTTTCAATCTAATTGTAGCAACCATGTGGAATCGTTTATGACTCCAGTTGTTTCTGTTCCAGGTAGGCAGATCTTGGCTCTGATTCTGCATGTACCTGCCTCTCCAAATTTTAAGGTGCTATTTCTCTCTGATGTGTCCAAGAGAAGTCACTGATTTTCAGTTTGTTTGGATTTTTCTTGTTATAAGACGGGAGTGAAAACTTCTAATCTTTTTATATATTAGAGCTGGATCCTGAAGTCTTTTTCTGTAAATTACTTTTATTTAAGTGCTGAATAGGTTTATATAGATGTAATTTTAGTAAGACAAGGAATCCTGGGTGAGGAGCAGGTCTTGGAGGTGCCATATCAGGAATCAATTTTGAATATGTAATGTTTGAAAGAGCTTTTAGACAGTCAAGGGAAGATATGGAGTGGTTGCATATACAGGTTTGGGTCAGGAAAGAGTTGAGGCTGGAGATAAAAATTTCTGCATCAGCATAAATGTATTTAAAGTCTCTGGTTGTTTCCTGTCTCCTTCCGTTAAAGGCCTTACTGTATGCTCTAAGAGTCTAAGTGATCTGGGTCTTGTTATTTCCCTGACCTCCACTCTCCCCTTCTGCCCTTGTTCACTGAGTTTAAACCACACTGACCTCTTTGCTGTTTCTTAAATAAACAAGGGCTGCTTCTGCCTCAGCCTTTGCCCTTGCTATTTCCTCTGCCTATAATGATTTTCCTCTGGGTGTCTTCTCTCATTTTCTCCAGGACTCAGAAATCACCTCCTCATTGATGCCTTGCCTAAAATTGCTTCCCTAAAATGCAGCCCCCTCTCCTAGCAAGTTACATCCCACTTCTTAGAATGTGTCACTATCTTATATTCTCTATTTGCTATATGTTGTTTATTTCGCATTTTCCCCATGAGATTGTAAACTCTATAGAGAAAGAAATTTTTCTCGTTTGCTTCACTATATTCCCAGGTTCTAGGTTCAACATTATAGGAGTAAAAAGAAACAGATGAAAATAAGTTTAATAATATACTATGTTTAACCCATTATATCCAAAGTATTATTTCAACATGTAATGACTACAAAAATATTAATAAGATAATTCACATTTTTAATGTTTTTTTTTTTTTTAAAGTCTTCAAAGTCTGGAGTGTATTTTTACACTAACAGCATATTTAATTTGTACCAGCCACATTTCAGGTGCTCAGTAACCACATGTGACTAGAGGCTTCTGTACTGGACAGTGCTATGTGGCCTGCAGGATAGGATTGGGACTTTTTTTTTTTTTTTTTTTTAAGAAAAGTGCTATGTTATTGAAGGGTTTTAGGTAGGATTTAGGAGTGACATGATCAGTTTTGTATTAACTCAATTTGCTGTGGAGAATGAATGGAGGGAATCGAGATTGTATGCAGGGAAATTGGTTTAGGAGACTGTGAGGCAGATCAGCTGAGAGTCAGACATAAGTGCCTGGAGTAGGTTGGTGGCTGTGGGGGAAGACAGAAAATTCAGGAGACAGCCAGTAAGTTTCACAGGGCTTGACACAAATTGAATTCAAATAAACAAGCTAACTTTATAAATCAGATAATACTTTGATTATAATAATTTTTTATCCCCTATCAGAGGGAACAGATTTGATTAAAATACTATTTTGAAGAGTTTCCCCTTTACTTCCAAATATTGGTTATGATTTATGTGGAGTTGTGGAAATACATTGCTTAGGTAGAACTTTAGTTTTTAATGGATAAATCTAAATGGCCACATGATGGTGCCAAAACCTTGGTAGTTAATATGGGTTTTTTGACCAGCTTGCAAGTTCCTTCTCTATAGAAATGTTGCCACCTTGCCTTCGAAAATAAACAAATTCATTGAGCATAAATAATTTTTTGTATTTTCATGGTAATATTTTTATGTCTAATTATGTTCTTAAGTCAACAGGTAGAACTGACTTAGTTCTCATTATTTTATAAATGTAAAATTAGACTTTTCTAAACTCAGAGTAGCACATTCTCAGAGTGGTGCAGAAGAGGTATACGCATTCTATACTCATTTATTTAAAAATGAGGCCAGTAGGATCTGTATATAGTAGCTTTTCTAACTCTTTGGGAATGCAGACATTTCTCTATAGTACTTTGGAAGATATATCAAGCTTCGGTAAGAGGTATTTATAAAGCTGGTGAATCCAGATACCTTGATACAATATTTGAAATGATTAATTAGAAGTTAGGTACCCTATATGTAGTAGATTCTTAATTAATATTTGATGACATGGTGACTGCAAGTATGAATTAATGAAAACCCAAACCACTTGTTGGTCAAAGTGTCATTTTTTTCCAAATTAAGTAGCCGGATTTTGTTGAATACAAAGCATGGAGTATAGAAATTTGTAAATATTAGAGATATAATTTTTAACACACCTTGGAGACCCAAGAAGGCGTCATTTATTCATTCGACAAACATTCTCTAAGTATTTACTCTGGCTTGGGGCTATGATTTTAGGATTAGCAAATGATCCCTTATGCCATTAAACTATGACCTTCTAGAAATGTAAATGCCACCAGTGCTCATAGCCATGAGGATCACCAAGTATAAAACCTCAGGTGTTATCAAGGTCTAGAATCATTAAGTGCTACCGAGCCCCAAGAAGCCTCCACCATATGCTGGTTCCACAAAGTGCCAGAAAACACCCAATCATATGTGCCATTAAAGTGTTATCAAGTGCCACAAAGTACCAAGATACTACTAGTGTCGCTGACATTTAGAAGAGTAAGGATCTATCAGTTTCTAGACCAGAGGTCAGCAAATTCTGGTCCACAGATCTGCAATCTGCTTTGGTAAATGAAGTTTTATCAGAATACGACTATGCCTATTTATTTACACATTATCTGTGGCTGTTTTTGTGCTATCATGGCATAGTAGAGTATTTGCAACAGAGACCTCTTGTCTGCAAAGCCTAATAGCTTTACTATCTGACTCCTCAAGAAAAAAGTTTGCTGACATCTGAGTTAGACCCACAAATACCACCTATCTATAACCACAAGTATCATTAATTTCTAGAATCAGTTTACCTCAAATACTTTAACTCAAAGTTGCTACCAAGTATGACCTATACCTAGAAACCCAACTGTATCAATGAGTAAACATAGAAAAGCATCTTGGGAGGAGTGATTAAGCACTGGCAAAAGCTGCCAAGAGAGTTTGTAGACTCTATCTTTTGCATTTTATTCAGAATAAGATTATAGAATAGAGACAAAGATGGTAAGTTTTATCAAAATTTTCACGATCGTTATGGACTACAATTTTGACCTTTCTTAAGGATATTGATTTTGTAAAAGAAGAAATAAAGAAGAGGAAGTAATAAATTTTTTTAATATATGAATTCTTCTTGGATATTAATTCTCAGTTTCAGGAGTACTGATTTCATTAACCTTGAAATAGCAGAGAGTGTAGATAAAAGATTATGCATATAAATGAACTCAGAGTTAGAACTTGTCGACATCAACTTTAAATAGCAATCTAAATACTGCCAGAAAGAAAAAGGCTGTTGTTGTGGCAAGTTTGGTGAGTAGGCTGATGTGAGGGTTTGAAGGCCCAAATATTATGTCATATAATGCTCATCTAGTTTAATTTAAAAAATAAAAGGGAAAAAATGTGTTATCTCTGGATTTGTGTAGCAGGTTAGAGATGGACCAATATGGTCCTCAGATCCGGGAGGAACAGATTGCCTGATATCTAGGACTTAGAAGTCAGTATGCAAATAAAATGCCCCTGAGAGTGAGCAAGAACTCAAAACTATTTGTATATCTAAAGCCCCAGGAGTAAAAGCCCCAAAAGTAAAGTGAATAAGGGCATCCATTGCAGCATTATTTATCATGATAAATAATTGGAAACTTCTTAAATGTCCAATAAATGAGAAAAGATTAAGTAAATAATGATATATTACACAGAATCTTAAATACTCACCATGAGGCCAATTTAGAAATATAGTGTAATGCAGAGATCCATTATGTGAAAAACTGGAATATGCCATTTTATCCACATGATAATATTAATTCAGTAAAATTTGGCATACATATGCAAAAAGGGTGGAAGAATATAAAGCAAAGGTCAAATATTTTTCCTGAAGTGGATATATTGGGTGAAATTTTCTTCTGTTATTGTCATAATAATCTACAAAAAATGTATATTGCATTTCGAATTTGTTCATTTTTTTTAAACAGATTATAAAAAAATACCTCATAGGATCTCTGTGAAGATTAAACAAGAAAACACGAGTAAACTGCAGAAACTTGATAAATGGTAAGACAATTCAATTAATACTAAGTATTAAGAAGTCAGGCCAGTCTGGCTAGAAGAAGAGCATGTGAATTCAAACTGGATGAAACCCTGGGATACCAGGATGAGCAGGTTTGGCCGATCTTCTTACCCGCCCTCCTGATCTGGGCCAGAGTTAGGCACACTAGAGCCCACAGGCCATCTCCTACCTGCTTGCCTGTTTTTTGATAGCCAGTGAGCTAGGAAGGCTTTTCACATTTTTAAATGGTTCAAAAGAAATTCAAAGAAAAATATTATTTCATGGCACATAAAAATTATATGAAATTCAATTTTCAGTGCCTATAAATAAAGTTTTATTAGAAAACAGTGACGCCTATTTATTTGTTGTCTATGACTGCTTTCCTCCTACAACAGTCGAGTTGAGTTGTTGCCATAGAGACCATATGGCCCACAAAACTTAAAATATTTATTATTTGGCCTTTTACCAAAATAATTTTCTCATCCTTGATCTAAGCCAACTTCAGTTCTCCAGGTCCTGTTCTGGCCTTATGAGAATTTTACTGCATAAATTTTTCTTAATTGCCCTTAAATAGTTAGAAATGCTACATTTAAAAAATATATTTAGTCTTAAAAATTGTTTCAAAACATTAGAGATGGGGGACATTGAGTGGCCATGACAATAACCAGGGTTACATGGCAATGTTTGATAGTTTGCCAACTACACGTTCTGGTAGCCATGCAACAGGAAGTGTAAGACCTATATTGGGCATCAGGAGATCCAATTATTGATCTGTTCAAAGTTTGACCCACCTGGGCCTCCATTCCTTCATCAATAATAATGATGTTGACTGGATGATTTCTGAGGCCTTTCCAGCTCTACATTTTTACAACGACATGCCATTTTAAGAGTTGATAGTTTTTCATGGCCGTTATGAACATTTTTGCTTCTTTTATGATTTCCCTGACTCTGTGACAAGTAGCCAATCAAACTTAAGGCCAGGAATCAAAACTCAAATGCCTACCTAGCCCATTACTGAGGTAATACATAGGTCATGTTAAGCATGGGGCAAGCTGCAGAGTGCTTGCCCCGTCTGAAAGGAGCAGCTGTAACTAGTCTCCAGCTGATTATTATGTATCACTAAATAATTCATTTTTTCAAGAATAATAGCAAATATGTACTTTGATATGAAATCTAATGTTTGAATACAGGTAGCTAATTTAAAAAATTTAAAAATACAGTATAGCTTCCCTATTCCTCAGTCTCTGAATACAAAGCAGACTCTTGTGTGTAGGAAATTCTAACAGTTTCTCACCAAGGATGGACAGCAAAGTTTATCCAGGAACCTTGTCTATCAGAAAACTCTTTTTATAGAGTATGACATCAAGCTGAGGTGCCTGAACGTGTGTCTCGAAATGGACTTGGGCCTTCCAACTTTTTTGAATTTGCAGAATTTAAAAGGCTTTTATATCATGGCTCCATTTCTCAACAATACAGTTTTTAAAGCTTTTCAGAAAAGTAAAACCTTCCCCTCTTTTGGTTTCAATGTTGTTAGCTAGAACAAACTATTTAGCTCAATTAGAATGGGAAGAAAGAGCCTGGGCCTGCCATGTAAATATCTTCTGAACATACCGTCCTTTTATTTCTTTTTTCTGAGTTGGAACATGCGGTGGATTTATTTATTCAACAAATGTCTATTGAGTACTGACTATGTGTGGGAATTGCTGCAGGTCTGGGGAATACAGTAGTGAACTAAATAAAATCTTGCATTCCAGAGGAGGAGATACACAATAGCTAAATAATTATAATGTTAGGTAGTGACAAGTGCTAGGAAGAAAGATGAAGCCAAGTAAGGGGATGGAGAGTATTATTTTTGATGGTGGGATCATGGTCAGAGAGGGCCTCTTCTCTGAGAAGGTGAAATTCGAGCAGAGACTCAAATGAAATAAGTCATTAGAATATTTCTTGGCAGAGAGACCAGCAAGTATATAGGCCCTGAGGTAGATTTCTTGGTGTTTGAGGAATGTGAAGGGTGCAAGTGTAGATGGAGCGTAGTCAGTCAGGGGAGGACTAGTGGCAAATGAGACTCAATAGGTAACCAGGTACCAGATCATAGACATGGCGAAGACTCTGATGTTAAAAATGTAGGAAAGTCATTAGAGGAGTGACATCATTTGCTTTATCTTTTAAGAGGTTCTGGCTGCTGTAGGGGCAAGAGTTTGCATCTGGGAGAACTGTCAAGAGGCTGTTGTCAGTAATCCAGGTAGATGGATTATGAACTAGGCCGATAGAGGTAGATGTGCTGAGAGCAGCTGGATTTGAATATATTTGCAATGGGTAGGGGTAGCTTCTGTTCATTATTTAAGGTAATTCAGAAGCTATTTTCTCAGAAATATTTCTCATACTCCTCTTAGATGCTAAGTTGGTTTTCCCTCTTCTGTGATTCCCCCAAGCAGCCATGTTCACCTCTATATGATATTTTATTGACATGCTTTATTATGTGTCTGTATCAGTCTGTCTGTGAATTCTTTTTTTGAGATCCAGAACCATGCCTTATTTCTTTCTAGGGTCTGGCACTATGCTTACAAATAATTCTGTTTAATGAATGTATGTTGGATAGATATATAAATCAATGAATTAATAGGAAATGTTGGAAAGAAGGAAATTGATAGGAAGATAAGCTGAATTGAGTCTCATAATATCAGTGGATTATAATTTTGGTGGAAAGTTTTTGTGATCTTCAAAAAGCATGGATTTTCTTGGTGGTTAGGCTTTTCTTGGTAGTCTTCTTATATCCCACTCCAATGGATTAATTAAGATTCAGGTAAACAGAATCTCAAGACACATGACTCCATGATACAGCAAATTACTGAAAATGCAACTTCTGAAATTTAATAAAAAAATACTTTAAAAATTTTCTCTACCTTTGAGAGCAGATAGTAATTTGAAGCTTATTGATGGTGGAAGGATTATTATAGACATGCCATTTATTTCTCAGATCCACTTAAACTGAAGCATTTATATAATAGGCTATATATTTATACAGGCCCACATTTCCATGTATCAAATTTTTCTCTCCTGTGTCAAAATGATCATACTGGAGAAATACTTTGCTTGTTGTTCATTTCCATATATTAATAACATAGAAGGAATAACATGAACATGCTTTTGAAATGAAAAAGGAAGAATAAGGTGAGCAGTTTTGAGTCAAGGGATGGGCAGCCAGGGACTTTGCCCAAGTAAATGCCAAATCAATAACGAAGAGTTCTCCTTGGACAGAAGTCTATACTTGGGTAGAGTGGCTCATAGCAGCGAGTTCTATTTAAAACTGAACTGACTGGAGAAACTTGGCTTATAGATGGGATTTCTAGTGCAAGCTCTCTACTATTTCAGTTCCAAGTATGGAATCTCTGCTTGGAGACCATATACAGAGCCCCACCTTGTGGTTAGAAGAGGAAGCAGCTCCTCTCAGAGAGTTGGTGGTTTGCTTCCTAGTCCTTCCTTAATAGGACGGGATAAAGGGGAAGCTTCCTTGATTTTAAAAGTACATCGTTCTTCCCCCTCCTCCCCTGAAATCTGATGATTAGATCTATCATCTGTATATGGATACCTAGTAGTCCTTGCTTTTTAGTCCTTTCGTTTCGCCTTTTGCTTCTTGTATGCTGTCCCATATGTCCTTGGTACGCAGCCCTCTTACCTGGTTGGTATGTTCTTTCTGGTTACTTTCTTACTCTCAGATGACCGCAACTAAACAAAGACAGTTGAATCTGGCTCAGTGTTTACTTGTAAATAATGAAAGTCTCTGGGTAAGGTAAATGCCTTCAAGATCACATGCAGTGGGAGAAATATTTGGGAAGGAGAGAGGGACAGGAAGAAAAAGAAGCTAAGCTTCCTTATACCTAACTCAACTTATGCCATGATTGTAGGAAATTTTTAAAAATTACATTTTTATTAATTATAAGTATATCGTCTCTTTGTTTCTTTTGATTATTGCAAATAATATATTTTCTCTCTCATCAATCACACTCTTCTTAGCAGACAACCATGTGAGCACTCTCAGAGATTACCAGACATGATCATAAAAGTACTGTTAAGAGAGGAAAATAAAGTCATTTTGGCATTAATATTCCCAAATCAAAACTATTATTAAAGGAAATAAATGCCTTTAATGAGAGCATAGATATTTTTAACAGCAATCCCTTGTTTTTAACGAGATGACCTTGTTTTGATTTTGTATTATATCCTTTTTATTTTATGTTATTCTGTTATTATTTGTATTTTTGATTTTATAAATTCTGAATAATGACTCAATTATTTTGGTAGAAGCTCATCATCAAAAGCAAATTGCTCTTATCAGACGTGTGCTGTTTTGTTTTGCTTTAGGAAGGAATATTTAAAAAGGCTTTGCAAATTTCTAAAGAAGGCAGTTTACTTCCAGCCACCCAAGATGTGCCCTCACCTTTGTGACCTCCTCTGACAGGATTAAAATCTGTGAACCCATCCTTCACACAGACAAGGTGGATAAAATACTGCCTTTCTCTTTGAAGAATTTTAGTTTTAATATAAATAATTGTTTTCTGATTATAAAAATAATGCAACTTAATTTATTATGGGAGTGGTGAAAAAATAGAGACCACCATACAAATAGAAAGTAAAAATTTATAACCCTACTACCCAGAAAAAGTCATTGTTAATATTTCGATGTATATCTAATGGTATTTAAAAAATTACACATATTTATAATTTATAGACAATAATATATAATGTTTGTGTATGTAAAATTATACATGTAAGTATTGACAATCTCATAATTGTACATATCAGCATAGACAATCTCATAATTTGTCCTTTCACTTAATTATTCTGAATGTTACTATTTTGTTATTGTTTACTTTCTAGTGGATGCAAACAGTTTTAATGTGGATGAATCAAATTTCAGCAATTGCTATTTTTGGTTGTTTTTAGTTTTTATCAACATTTTGTATAAACACACTACCGTTTATAGTCTTTGAGGTCTAATTTTTGTCTTAAAATATATTCCTAGAAGTGCAACTACCGAGTCAAAAGTAGACAGATGTTAGAATTTTTTGATACTACTAATTATGTTATAGAAAATGCATAATATTCTATACACTCGCTTGCAATATTTAAGAAAGCAAATTTTGCAATATCTTTCACAAACTTGCATATGCTCATTTAAAAAAAAGGAGAGAAACTTGTAGTTGGGTAGACAAATAGTAAGGTTATTAATAAGGATGAACATTTTTTCATAAGTTTATTTGCCAAATGTACTTAATCTCATCCTTTCTTTTTATTGAGGCATTTAATCCTTTTTTATTACATTAGTTCTTTACCTATTAAGAATATTAACTGTCATATATATTACAAATACGATTTCTAATTTAACTTAATTTTTGGTATTATTTGCCTATAGGTAGCTTTTAACTTTTCTGTTGTATGATATATCAATTTTTTTCTTCATTGTTTCTTCTTTGTATTTAGGTTTGATTGTTATCATTTTACCAGAGACCAAACTTTACCTCTTGGAAATTTTAGGCCCCAGGCAGTAAACAGGACAGCATTTTTGGGGTACAAATGTAGGTAGGCAAGAAACTTGTGTTTACTTTTGTTCGATTTCATACTCTGGCTCCAAATAGGTTATTGTTTCACCTTCAGACTTTTATGTAGTATTAAAAAAATTTAGTATCCCATGATTTTTCAGTAAGCTATTTTAATGCTCTCATGTCTTTTCTAAGTATTTTATGTCAAATCTCAAAAATTGGGCGAGAGAACATGTACTTTGGGTTACGATAGACACACCTGTATAGGAATCCTAATGTTTCTACTTACTAATTGGTGATCTTGGGTAATTTATATAATCTTCAGTCACAGTTTCTGTTTCTGAAAAATGAGATTGATAATACTTGCCTCATGAAATACTCATGACATATTAGGATGTATTTTTCCTTTCTCCCTTCCTTTCTTCTTTCTCTTTTTTCCCTTTCCTTCTCTTCCTCCCCTCCCTTACCTCTTACCCTTTTTCCCCTTCTTCTCTATCCCTCCCCCCTCTCTTCCTTCCTTCCTTCCTTCCTTCCTTCCTTCCTTCCTTCCTTCCCTCCTTCCCTCCCTCCCTCCTGCCCTCTTCCATGTCTCTGTCTGTCTGTCTGTCTGTCTCTCTCTCTCTGTAACCCAAAATCACATTCAAAAACCATAGGACATATTTTAAGCAAACGTGAAGGGTTAGAGACTAGAGTTTTCCCCTTTCTGTGGCATTAGTAAATGAGTGAAAAATACCTGAAACTTAGAAGTTACTCAGTAAATTAGAGTTCCCACTGAACTTTTGGGTCATAAGAATATCTAAAGTCTTTATCTACTGGAAATTCTCCTCAGTGCACCTAAGATTATGTTCATTCAATTTCTTAGAATGAATGGCTTTAGATAATTTGGATTTACTTTGCTCTGAATTGATTACCATTCCCTTACCCTCACTGAAGTCCATCTGTTGGCATTTTATCCCCATTACCTTGGCTTATTTATATTCCAAAGATCTTTGAGCACTTGCTCTTCACATAATCTACGAAAAAATTAAATATAGAAACTATTATATGGTCTGGAGAGATATTGTATAGACAATATAGATAGGCTTTTATCCAGAGCAACTATTGCTTTTGTCAAAACCAAATAAATGGGATGATATTAGAGCAAGTTTCTGGGACATCTTCTTAACTCACAAATGGCCTCTTAACTGCCTCCTTGACCCACAAAGATAGGCCCGCACCATGTTTGTGCTATATGATTCCTGATCTCTTGTCCATTGCTGATTGCACCAGAGTGGATCATTCAGATGGTCTCCTGAAGCTAAAGAACTGAAACTAAGCAATTTTAACTTTCTCTAATCTGCCCTTTCAGAGGGAAGGAAAGCAAATTTAGGGTTGTGAAGTGGCCGCCATGTACAATTGTGTGACCTAAGAAACAGCAAAATGAGAATGGGAGAGAGAAAGAGAAGAAGAGAGAGAGAGTGCATAAAACATACAAAGAAAAGCTATGAGGTCTTTGAAGACTTGATTTCAGTCCCTTCTGGAGGCCAGATTGGAATTCTGCCCTTAGATTTTATGAGTTATCCCTTCATCATTATGATAGTTTCTCATTTGTCTTAATCTAGCTTTAATTAGCATCCCTTGCATGCAGCTAAAGAGACTTTTATCTTCTCTTTTAGCTTAGATATGTTCTACTTGGTTAGCCTTTATCTAAACCTTCTATTAGTTCTCCATATTTTCATTACAGAAAGTACTCTCAAATGGAATTTCTCTTTCTCCCATCCCCTATAAACTGCTCTCTTCATTACAATGATTCTCTAAAACTAAATAGAATCTTTGTACACAAGAAAGAACATGTCCAACTCGAGTTTGCCTCCCATGAATGTTAATCTTAATGACATCCTAATTGCATAATGTTGAACTGAACCATTTCTATACCTATTTTACAAAGAGATGTAGAAAGGAAGGCAACAATCTTGGAGCTTGATTATATTTGGTTTTCTTTGTGCAGATTCTTCTTTACATTCCCTCATCCTTTGCTTTATGTACTTGTGCTTTTCATAATCATAGAACTTGTATTTGGATACATTGTCTGATGCCTGCCAAGTCCATGTTCTTTTCTGTGAGAAACATCAGGCCCATCTTGACGTATCTTATGACTTTACTCTCTGATCACAGCTTTTCAGACCAGTGGACTCTTGGCTCAAGCTGGGCATTTGGATTTTCTCTCTCAGAGATTTAAAATGGTAACCCAGAGATGTTAGTTAATAATTGTAGTTAGGTGTTAAAGCTGAATGGTCATATCAAACAGAGCTTTGCAGCTGGGACAGCTGTGAT